>NW_006262339.1:7238891-7244229 GCF_000493195.1 Citrus x clementina | reverse complement strand
CCCTCAAAACATCTACAAGCAGAAGGCATATGCAGAAACAACTTAAATCACAAATAAATATATGTAAAAGCACTACTGGTTAGCATGTTATAAGCTAAATGTTGTTTACTCAGATAAAACATTTCATCTTGACTTATTCTTTCATGTTTAATTGTATTTGTGCTTACTCAAAGCTAAGATAAATATTTAGACGTTTCTTGGAGGATAGAGGTAGTTTTCTTTGAATGATAATAAATTTGAAATTTTGTGTTAGGTGTATGTTTTAGTCTGCACAATGTGAAAGGAAAAAAAGAATTGGCTGCCAACTATAGGTCCTTTCATGACTGAAATCGCAATTAGAAAATGTACTGCAGACAATTGAATATTCTCTAAAGAAAACTAAGCTAAAACTACCAATGGTTGAAAAAAAAAAAATGAGAAAGCAAAAACTCTAGCAGATTTCACTAAAACTATGCTTCTTTAGTTCAACATCATGAAACGCAGGATGTCAGTCGAGAAATGTGTGTCTTCATTTCAATTGCTATTTACCAGATGATGAGATTTTATGTATCTGTTACTCTTGTGAATTTTAAACCGTACTGAAGGCACCTTGCGTGAAACTGCCTCCCAAATCATATCTACCGCATCACCAGGCTGGGATGGATACTGATATTCAAAGTGTTGAACAACTTCCTTTAGTCTTTCCCACATCTTGGTCCATTGTTCTTGCTTGATTCCTCGAAGCAGATTAAGCAGAAATCCTTTCTTGATGGCATCAGGTGAATGAACAGTGATACAAAACTCCGAGTAGTCTAGGACATCTTCGAATGGTAACTCAATCTCATCACTTATAATCACAGGAACACAGTGGCTTGCAATAGCATCAAAAAGGCGATTTGAGGAAGGAGTATCACCAGCAATGTTAAGGCAAAATTTGGATGAAGCCATCCCCTGGCCAGCATTTTTCACTCCATCTCCTTGAATACTTCCAAATGTAAAGTGTACATCTTTTTCATCTTTTAGAAGGTAATAGAGTTCTTGCCGGATGACTCCTCCCTGAAGAGACATTGAAACATGAAACTATGTTGGTTGACAGGACAGGTATTTTAATAAGTTGGCAAGTATGGTCACAAGGTTTACTCCAAAGGTGAGTTCAAGTATAAAAGCAAAAAATGGATTGCTTTAGTTTAAGGGTCCGGGTGCTAAATTCAGAATTCTGCTAACCACATCAAACGGATAACCAAAAAGGAAAAAAGAACAATAATAATTATAACTTCTGTAATATAATATATAATTATAACATATAACATATAACATGATTCTATTGCATTCAATGAGAATTTGTATTATTCCATTCTTGAATGAAGTTATGCCTCTAGTCGCTATTGAGACAAATGGAATGATTTCATCTCAGAGAACAATGTAATTCAAAACTTCCCAGGATACTATGTGTCAAGGCAATTACATATTCTGAAGTTGGGGGCACCAGAAAATTAACAAGCTAATGTCCAATCCAACTGCACTGTGCAAAAATGTTTAAAGAAAGATATATTATGTATTTTTTCAAATAGGTCATGGTGGAAAATCTTCTACATCAAATTAGCACCAACTTGATTATGCTAACCATTGATCTAGTAGAATATGTCTCAATGAGATCATGAATATTTTTATTTAAAAAAAGAAAAAGAAAAAAAGAAGGCATTTATGATTCTTCATGATTTGGTAACCCACTGGGAATTCCTCAGTTTGTGTGCATTTCAGTATATGCTGCACATAAGTACATGATTCTAAGTATCTAGAAGGAAAAATTAAGGAAACACAGTAGCATGAGGAAAATCATCTTCGAAAGTGTTCAATCATCAAATCATGATAACGAAAAGTATTCGTTGACTAATTCATCATAAATCTGAAATTACAAAACTACGTGAAATGTCTGCTGTCAGTATGAGAGTGAATCACTTTTAGAAATGTTTAATCAGCAAATCAGGATAACATGTGCATCATATCATAACATTTGAACATTGTGTCAACCAAGTCACGTGCACAGAAATGCATCTGTTGATTAATTTCCATACATGTCACAGAAGAAATCCATATGAAATGAGGGGGACTTCTGTCAAAACGGAGTACTACATCAAAAAAAAAAGAAAAAGGGTAATTCATAATAAAGTGTAAACAAAGAACTTACATCTTTTCTATATATTGCTCCTTGAAAATAAGCTAATGTAGGACGTTGATCAAATGGGGGTGATTCACCACCAGGAATGGTCCGCACAAGATGCATGTAAGGAGCGATAATATCCTTCTCAACATTTGCTATTTCAACAGGGTATCTACCAAAATCTGCAAGAACAAACATGGCAGAACCCAACTGCCTTCTTGCATCCAGCATGCTATTTGGATGGTGGGCTACTATTAAGTGATCCTTCCCACCCAACCGTTTCCATCCATCCTGATTCATCAGAAACTGAACCAATTTCCTTTGCAACATCTTGTTGACACTAATCTTTTCTTTTCCACGGAGCTTGGAGTAGCGATTGTAACTCAAAGATGAGAAGAATGGCACGAATATTACATCTGCTAGACTCGAATTCATAACTCTAATAGTGGTACATGGTCTGCCTATGTTTGCTATATTTGATGATAGAAGATCGAGGGTCAACCAATACTCAATACTATGCTGTAGGTTCAACCCACCTGGATATGGCCAGATTCTACTTTGTTTGCTCACATCAGGCCAGGTCTGGTTTGGCTTTCCCTTCCACCCCAATAATCCAAAGTGAAATTCAGGAGGCAAGTCATACATGTACACTCTTAAGAGAACCTGACCTGGATCACATTTTTTCCCTTTCTGTCGTCCAAAAGAACCAGCCATTCTGTTGCCAGAATTGGAATTCGATGAAGTTCCTGTGGCAGTTTGTGAATCCTTAGAAGACATAAAAGGAAGTTTCATTGGTTCATTTTCAACATTGGCTTTTAAGAAAACGGACGTGCTGTTCAGCAGAATGAGCTTGAAAACTGATCTTGGTATAAATGATGTGCTGCTAAATTGAAGAAGGAATGAAGAAGAAATTATCAAAAGAAACATAGAAATGGTTATCAAGCAGAAAAGAAACCTCGAAGGAAGGATGCCTTTTTCTGACATTGATGAAGGTTAGGGAAACAAAATTCTAGTGGGTTTATGATTTTCAACTGTAGAACCAAATTTCCCAAAAGACAGCAACAAAAATTGCTCTCTTAATTGAAAGCATATGCAGTTAAGTTTCTATATACTCAAGCCAAAGAAATTTCAATTCAGGAATCCTAGCCATTAACGATCCCAGCTTAATTTCCAATCTTCAAAATGGAAGGCAAAACCCAATTCTTTGTCCTTAAACCCTTGAGGTTCTTGAAAAAGATATCAAGCACTTCCTCTCACAACACCAGCCAACACCCTCAACCTCGAAGAAAACATATCATTTTTTCAGAAGCAATTCAAAGATTACATTCCAAAACTCGATTTAAAAACAGGAAAAAGAAAGAATCTTGATCGGTTAGGACTAACCATGAGGTCCTCTTGTTTTCATCATAAAAGCAAGCTATCAACCTGAACACAAAGTAGACGAAAAAATAAAAAAGTCAAAGAAACTATTCTTCAGTTATAAAAGCACTTAATTTTACCATCGATGAGGTTCTTTTCACAAGAATGCCAGTGGAAAAAAAAATAAGAAACAAAACATCATCTGGGCATTTGAGAGACTACAGTTTGCTAAAATGGGTTGAAGAGAACTTGCAAGAAGAGTACCTGATGAGCTTGGATTTTCAGAATCCATTGCTGCACAATCTGCGAGCAGAGAAAGGAGTAAAAGTAGGAGGCATGTCTTGTTCTTGTACAAAATTCTTTTAAGTCATTTTAATTACTACTAATATAATATCTTTCTTTAATTAACCTTCCTTGTAGCATTTAAGCATCATTATTATCATATCTAATAAATGCCTATTAAAATTAAAGAATGTGAACTATCTATTTTATTTTTTTACGTGTCTGTTTGGTATGATTTATTTAAGAGCCATAAGTGCTTATTTAATCGTATAAGTACTTTTTAAAAATTTTTATGGTATTTGATTATTTTTTTAGTAGAGTTTTTTTAGCTTAAATAAGCTAATTTATCTCTACTAACAAAAGCCCAAAATTTAAGCTTTTGGGAATAGAGGTTATAGAGCTTTTCTAAAAATATATAATATAAAAAATATCACACAATTTAATGATTCAAAAGTATTTTTTTTATTGACAATCAAACACCCAATGACTTTTTATTTAAAAACTTTATTAGTATAAACTCTAATGTTATAAACTCTATTGTTATAAATTCTATTTAATAAGTTGTAGCAAACGGAGCCGTAGGTAAAATTTTTGGGACAACAGAGAGTAGAATCTGTGGACTTTCTCTCCTGTCCGTATGTGAAATTTTTGGGATTATTTTATCAAGTAATTATTATATATATTTATTTTATTTACTCCTTTTCGCTTTCAGAAGCAATTCATCACTTTCTCGATTACCAAAAGTAGCCCACTTAGGAAAACTGCTTTTTGTGAGACTGATGGTGCCCCCAAAATTGCACTCAGTGCAGTCCCGTATTTTATTTTTGTTGAATATATAAAATATACTTCTTGTTTTTCCAAATCAGTCAAATGAATTGGATTAGTGGGGCTGATCAATCTTAGGAGGTTTGGTTAAGAAACAATATTGGTTGATTAAGAAATTTTGCGTGTGTCAAAATTTTGGATTTGAAATTTGGTAAGATTGGTTAATTTCAACAACTCATCATGAAGATTGTTTGTTTGTATTTTTTGTTAGAATGATGTGGTTGGTTCATGCAGAAAATGAGCATGCCATGTGGAAAAAGTAGGTGCGAAGGACATGATTTGATGATTCTTTTAATTTTTTTTTCCGCTAATGATCCAATTAACTTCTTGTAACTTTGTGATTTTGGTGAAGATATATAATGGGTTTGGGAGGCTAGATTTTTGCTTTAGCAAGCTGTCTATGTAAATCATGTTTAGTTATGATGTTTTCCATTTGCTTTTTATCTTTTGCTTTATATATATATATATATATATATATATATATATATATATATATATATATATATATATATATATATATATATATATATATATATATATATATATATATATATATATATATAGAGATATATAGATAGAGAGAAATAGATATAGAGAGAGAGAGAGAGAGAGAGAGAGAGAGAGAGAGAGTGTGAGAGAGAGAGTGTGTGAGTTCGAGCGTGAGCGTGCTCGCTCGATCGAGAGCTATATATATATATATATAGAGAGAGACAGACTGACTCACTCTCTCAC
>NW_006262339.1:7223923-7236913 GCF_000493195.1 Citrus x clementina | reverse complement strand
TTTCTTTTAACATAACACATAAAATACCCCATAAAAAAACACATAAAATACAACAATGGCGTCTCATCTGAAAAAGGTAAAAAAATCAACAATGATGATGAAATGTGTAAAATATTATGCCAATACAACAAAAAAAATCATAAACATATCATATATATTTAGTTTCAAATTAGTTAATTTTTAATTTATATATTGATTTGGTCCAACGAAAAAATTTGAAAATTTACAATCTTATATATTTATCGAATTATTAATTTTATTACATTAGCCCCAAGTCAAAACTAACAAAAACTATTATTTAATCAATATTATAAATTTATCTAGTATTAGCTTAATGAGGTGTATAAACATTTTTTTTGAGAAAAAAAAAGAATTATGTATTTTTTTCCTTTAACATTAGACTACATTACGTTTTACTAGAAAATAAAAGAGGATGGATGATAGATGAATTTTCTATCCACTTCTGCTTATTTATCTTTCATCAAAATTAAATATGCAAAGTGGCAAATGACTGTGGATTTGCAACCATGGGCCCATGTCGGCCGCCATGGCTCCAGCAGGCCTTCAGGCTTCAACCCACCCGACCAGCAGCAACTCATCTTCAACTTCAAAGTTTTCAAACTTCCCCCAACCTCCATGGCATCCAAAATTGTAAATTAGATGCAAATGTGACCAGGTTAATGAGTTCATGCCAGAAGTTCTTCTCTATTGAACATAAAGATCAACCTGAAGAAAACTCTGCTAATATTATTTGATAAACAAAGCAACCAAATTACAAATATAACAGCAACAGAGCCGTATCTTCAGCCACTCCGTACACAAACAATAACATACCCCCAGCAAACCAAATAACCTTCTAATTCCAAATTTAAGGAAATACACTAGTGAAAGCAGAGATATTACAGGTAAAATTTTAGGGGCATTTGGGTCCTCCGCGCTTGGTCTTCCAGTTATTGTAGCAAGGGCATACAGCCTTGTTCCCATAGAACCCCGGAGGGACGCAGAGGCACTTGGCACAGCATTTTTGACAGAAGAACATGCAGGGTTTGTGGAACTGCGTCTGGCTACATCTCCTTGTGCACTGTGATGGGCATTCTGCATGTGCATCCATATCCATTTCATTATTGACATCCCAAAATTACACAAACATATTACATATTAGTCCATCATGTCGTAACTACTTAATATAGAAGAAGAAATTTAAAGCTACTGGGGGTATATCATGATCACAGTGAAACTTACGGTAGCTCCTTAGACTCCCAGGGCCATATCCATTCTGCAAATTAATCACAAGTTATATTGAAAGTTAAATCGGCAAGCGTATATACATATAAGTTGATTGGATTCCACAAAATTTTAATAACTTACGGTGTCGAGATGGTTCTGTGTTTCAGTTGCCATTACAATGGAAATGCTAAAGAGTGCTGCTACAAGCAAGACAAAGACGAGCTTAGCCTTGGCCATTAATAGCTATTTGCTACCAAGAAAATGAAGAAAGCCTCACTTTATGAAATTTAGGAAATTTTGTATAGGAAGAGGCTTCAGGTTTTGCTCGGTTGAAACTTGAAGTGTCAAGGGCTGCTATTGACGTTAGGATATAATAAATAGACTGTCAAGGGTTAGGGCCAATACATTTAATTTGGCCTACTTGATCAGTTGCTGCTGAATTTAACTTTATTATAAATATTATTGGGAAGTGAAAAACAATATATAATTTTTTACATGGTGTGATCTTTGTTGGGACACAACATTCCCTAAATACATTTTTTTTTTATTTTCTGAGTTCTTTGGCCATCCATATGTATAGGTGGTGGATTCACCTAATTTTCCGAGTTAATTAACAGATTTTACTATGCCAACCACTGCGGTTGAGATTGTACCATGTGTATACAGTATGTTGGTTTGTAACATCCACATATAAAATATGCGTACGGCCAACACATTTATGTTCTTTTGTGGGATGCCAAACTGCTACCTTATGCAAAATTTTGTTGACAAATTTTCCAGGATTAGAGAAATCAAGAAATGAAGTTGGAGTACATCCAAGAACTGAACGTATCTGTGAACACAGGCAAAAGACTTCATTCAAAGTGTGAGTGAAAACAAGGTTTCAGTAATTTTTAATCAAAACAAAATCTTTGATGGAAATCACCCATTAATCGGATGATAACTAATCTTTTTTTCAATATTTGTGGGTAAAGCTCAAGTCCTCTTATATGATTTGTACGAAAATAAAAATTTCTCTAACCATTTGAAGATAGATGTGACCTATTCTAGGCTTGGACAATCAGCTTGTACCATAACATAAATATCTAATCAAAACTCTAATTGTTTGCATGAAATCTGCTCTCATTCAAGAGAGATGTCACTGTCAGCGAGAGCTTGAACTGCAAATTGAGCAAACCCATAAGTCAAGTCATTCAACTAATCCATAGTGGGCTAAGAAAACTTTGCACTTTTTTCTTTCTTTTTTTTTTAATTAAAAAAAAATCTGAAATTTATACTAAGACTCTCGATTATTCAGGAATCTGCTGAGCAATAGGTTCGGAAAACTGCTCCACTAATAGGCAAAGGAGAAATCTCAGAAAGAAATAATACACGTAAAACTAATAAGAACCGTTGGTTAAATCAATCATTGCATGAGATAATATGCAAGTAGAACTGCCAATGCAGAAGCAAAGCATGAAATTTTGGTCCAGGGAACATGATAGGAGCTATAAATAATTGAATGAGCAGAAGCAGTGTCAATCCATGTGCACAAGCACATGCCCCAAAAGACAAAAGTGCCCAGCTCCCGCTGTAAACCATCCCCTCTTGTCGAATTCTTTTGTACATCATCTTCATCTTCTATCTTCGCTTGGTGCGTGCGTGGAATTAAATTACAATGGGCACCAATGTCCCCATTGGGGGGCTGCAGCTGCTGCCATGGCCAATTCAATTTATTGTAGTGACTGCCATTGTACATCCGTACGATCAATGCCTTAATTCTAACAATAAATTGGTTCTGTTATTTCATGGCTTGTTAATTGGTACTGTACATTGTTGTCTTACAGAGAGATTAATCGTGCGTACTCACCTTTTCATATGATATCATCTTTTTATGTACGCTAATACATGCATTGACACACGTTGATTTAGTCTTTTTTTTTTTTGTCAGTTCTACTATATGCCCCGAGTCAAGCCCCGAATATTGTGAAAACAACATCGTTTATCCTTTTTCCTCTTAATTTCAGCTGGACAACACTCGTGTGAGCATTCCCTTTTCATCGAACGACGTCGTTCTGTTATACTTCAATTCATTTCAGCTGGGTAGCACATGTGTGGGCATTCCGTTTTCATCGAACAATGTCGCTCTGCTCTGCTTCAATTCATTTCAGCTGGGTAGCACGTTGTGAGCATTCCGTTTTCATCAAACGACGTCGCGAGCATATCGACATCTCGTTGTCCTTCTATTTACTTTCAACCACAACGCTCTGTTGGTTACAGAACTTCCAAATTGTAAATTGCAAACTACAAAACCCTAAGAACAGAACTTCCAAACTACAAAACGCCAACTGGTTCGTGAAAGTTGGATCTTGACCTGTCTGATCTTGAACTGTAAGCATTTGTTTGTATTTATTGTTCCTAAATTTCATGATTGTGAGCTGAATCGTGAGTGGTTTGATTTTAATTTGTGAGCTGCACCATAAGCATTTATATCTAAATTTATTGAACAGTGAGCATTTGTATCTAAATTATTGTATTTGTATAATTAATTTGCTGAACCGTAATAATTAATTAATAATATTCAGTTTAATTTGTTTCTAAACTTAATGAATTAGGGATAATGAATTAATAATATTCTGTCTATATTTTTATTTGTTTCTAAACTTTATGAATTTGGGATAATTATTTAATAATCTTATGAATTATTATAATTTGCAGCAATAATGGATGAGATTGATGAAGTGGAGGTTGATGAAGTAGAGAAATTGGAAGATTTAGAGGAGGCTAATATTGAAGGAAATAATGAAAAATTGGTGGAAAAAGTTGATGAGCCTAAGCTTTGGATGTGTTTTAATAGTCCGAATGAAATGTTTGAATATTACAAAACTTATGGCCAACAAGAGGGATTTCCAGTGATGCGGAGATCTTGTAAAAAAAGGGACGATGAGAGTATAAGATATGTGACATTTACTTGTGGGCGAAACAACAAGTCCAAAAGCAAATCCAATCATGTTTTGCGGCTTCAACCTAACCAAAAAATTGGATGCAATGCTAAAATTGGAGGACGTTTGGATTTTGTTAGTGGAAAATTGGTAATTGGAAATTTGTTCCTTGAACACAACCATGCCGTAAGTCCGAGCAAGAGTAAGTATTATCGATGTAACCGTACCATTAGTCCTTATGTAAAAAAACAGTTTGAAATAAATGAAGAAGCAAGAGGAATTAAAATGACTCGAAGTTTCAAGTCTATTGTTGTTGAGACTGGGGGCTATGAAAATGTCACATTTTTAGAAAAAGATGCTAGAAATCATGTTGATAAAGCAAGACAATTAAGGCTTGGAAAAGGGGATACAGCTGGAATTCAGAAATATTTTAAGAAAATGCAAGCAGAAAATGATGAATTTTTCTTCAGTCTTGACTTGGATGAGGAGGGTCGGTTAAAAAATGTATTTTGGGCAGATATAAGAAGCAGGCAACCTACAAAGACTTTGGAGATGTTGTTACATTTGACACCACATACCTTACGAATAAATATGACATGTCATTTGCTCATTTTGTTGGAATTAATCGTCACGGTCATTCTATTTTGTTAGGATGTGGGTTGATTTCGCATGAGGACACGAAGACGTTTACGTGGTTATTTGACACATGACTATCATGTATGTCCGGTTCTCCTCCTCTTGGAATCATCACAGACCAAACAGAGCGATGAAAAATGCAATTAAGATTGTTTTTCCAAATACTAGGCATTAATGATGTTTGTGACATATTCTGAAAAAGGTACATGAGAAGTTGGGAAAGTATGCAGAATACCATGCCATTAGATTTTCATTGCATGCTATTGTTTATGATTCACACATTCCTGTTGAATTTGAGGAAGCTTGGCATGACATGTTACATAAATATGATCTTGGTGATAATCAGTGGTTAAATGGTTTATATGAAGAAATATATCGTTAGGTTTTGTGTTTTGTAAAAACCACTTTTTGGGTTGGCATGTCAATCACTCAACGTAATGAAAGTATAAATGCTTTTTTTTATGGGTATGTTAACTCAAAAACAACTTTGAAGCAGTTTGTGGAGAAATATAAGAAAGCAATGGAAAGTAAAATTGAAAAAGAGCAGTAGGCATATGCTAGGTGCTTCAGCTAACGGATGCCATGTCATACAAATTTTGCAGTGGAAAAACAAGTTGAGGAAGTATACACTATTTTCAAGTTTCAAGAATTTCAACAGGAGCTAATAGATAAGATTTATTGTAAGGTTTTCAGTTGTAGGGGATCAGAATATGAAGTCATTGAAAATTATGAAAAGAGTAAAGAGAAGACTTTTCAAGTTATTTTTTAAAAGGAAGACGGTGAAATTTGTTGTGCGTGTTCAATGTTTGAATGTAGAGGGATTATTTGCAAACACGCCATTGTAGTGTTGATACGTAACCGTATAACATTTCTTCCTGAAAAGTATATTATACGAAGATGGAGGAAACATGTGTAGAGATGCTACAGTCGAGTGAAAT
This sequence comes from Citrus x clementina, assembly GCF_000493195.1. NCBI lineage: Eukaryota > Viridiplantae > Streptophyta > Magnoliopsida > Sapindales > Rutaceae > Citrus > Citrus x clementina. Next base: position 7,231,191 of record NW_006262339.1, on the reverse strand, counting down.
TCAGTTATGATGTAAGGAGTTCGAGCATTGAACACGAGCGATATAAAGAAGAGTGTGCTGCTTTTTATTATGTTGTTGATGTAGCTTCAAAAAATGAAGAAAATCATAAAAATGTTTTGACTTAGATCGAAAAAGCAATGAAGGATGTGTCGTTGAATGTTCGTTGTCAAAACGAAGATACAACTAGGGATGGCAAGATAATCCGGACCAGGATCGGACCCGCACGAACCCGGATGATCCAGACCGGGTTGAACCCGCACCGGATGTATATTTTATCCGGATCCGGTTTTAATTTTCTTAAACCCGGACTTATCCGGGTTCACCTGAACTCGGATTTCCGAAACCCGGACCCGGATTTTTTGTTTTAAATATTATTTAATTAATTTTTTAAATTATTATTTATAAGTATAAAAGCAAAAAAAATGAGAAACAAAACAAACCCTACATTTCCTACGGCCGCCGCTTCCTCATGTTCATTCCCCAGAATTCAGCAAATAAATTCAAAATCAACGTGGCCCCGATTCTTTCGACTGAGCAATCAAAGAATTGGTTAAAGCTGATTGAAAGCATTGATTTGACCGTACCTCTTTGATTGCTTATTCTTCTCATGTCTTTGACCTTCTCGAAATCAAATGAGTTTTTTGATTAGCCCAAGTCCTGTCGCTGAAGTTTAGCTCATATCCTGGTGAAGAAGAGGTCCTGGATCTGGTTCGGAGATTTCTCTCTCTCAGTAGTCGGTTCATCATCATCCATCAATCATCAGCATCACAACATCGCGACGGTGGCCGCACTTCTCTGCAAGTTTCAATTTCTACCTTATGTGTTAAAATTAGATTTATTCTGAGATTTGGGCTCAAGGAATCATGTGGCTTTCTGTGGAATCATGTGCTTTCTATGGAATCATGTGGCTTTCTTTGTTTCTTTAATTTTCCCATCTTCTTCATCCTCCACTATCTTCGCAAGATCCCATGAGTTCTATTTGTTTCTGCAACTACCAAAGAGTCGAAATTGGCATGCTTGAATTTTTTTTTAATTTTAGGCATATATCCAGGTTTAAAACCCGCATTCCGGAAACCCAAATTTTTTTGGGTTCAACCCAGATCGGACCCGGAGCTAAAAAATCCGGGTTATATGAGAGTCCGGTAATTAAAATTGATCATCCGAGTCCGGAACCGGAAAGACTAAACCCGAACCCGGACCCGGATTTTGCCATCCCTAGATACAACTGTTGTTGGTGGGTCGAGAAGTTGTACGGAAATCATACAAAATCCAATAATATCTCATCGTAAGGGTCAGCCACATTCTCAAAGAAAGCAAAAGCAATTTAAAAAGGCAAAACAAAAGTCGAACAATACTTCATTAAGTACAACAACAGAGATAATTCTATTACATTCATTTTTAATTAATTCAATACAAATTAATTTCATATAAATTCATTTTAAATTAATTTAATACAAAATTTAAATGTTTATTGCTTACTTTCGTAGGACTCAGAGGCACATGATTTATCTTCTCAAGCAGCTAATGCAATCCCAATACAAGCGAGCAATATAACTATGGTGATTTTTTTTTTTTTTGATGTACCTACTGTTAGTGTTGTTTCATTGTCATTTGTTTATTAATTTGTGTTCTTTTGTTTTTTTGTTTTTTACATTTTGTACAACAGGCATTCCCACAACATGATTTTTCCCCCTTTATTATCAGCCTTGGATAAATTATGAAGGAGTTCATTATATAAACTTCCAGCAATTACTACAACAAGATTTCGAGGATGCCAATCGGACTGAGTTTTCGGCTAATGATCCCAGCACATGATACAAGGTAGCTTATGTTTTGATATATTATCTTGTTTTTGTCATTGTTTGAATCCAAACGAGATATTCAGTTGTTGAATGTAGTTACTAAGTTAATTAACATCTATATATGCAATTTATATTTATGTTGTTGCAGCAACAATTGAAATAAATATAATTTCTAACATAACAAAGTGAAATAACTCATAAACTTATATTTCAAAAGAAAACGTTATTACATGTCTACTAGTCTTTAAGTAATACATTAGCACAAATTAAAACAACTTAAAAATAACACTTAAATAAATAACATACCACAACAATCACAAGTATTTTAATATAATCATATCTTGGTGTTTGTCTCCTTGGAAGTTCGTCGTCATACAATCGCTATGCATTTCACATTCTTACATATGCTCGAGTTGTTTATGAAATAATTGACATTTAACAGAGAAACACTTAATGTCCAATGCTAACTTCCTAACCTCCTCCACTAACAAGTCAATTTTCTCTTTGTTTGGTTTACGATCTTCTGCTCATTGAAAATTCTTACATCCTTTACAAAGCCAAAATTTACGATTCAGATTATTTATTGTACGTGACGTTAATAACTCCATCTAATTACCGCATCCTTTACATACTTGCAGCGAGTTTCGAATTTCACTTGTTCTAGATGACATTGTGGTTAATTGAATCCAAAAACTACAAAACAAAAAAAAATCAAAAATAAATCAGAACATAAAAAATTTTATGCCCAGGCCAAACACTGATTACAGAAGCTTGTAGTTGAGACATGAATAGAAACAGAGACAAACAAAAACAATGGAGAGTTCACACACCAAAAAAAAAAAAATTCAGCAACAACAATTCCAGCACCAATTCCAGCACTAGTAACACTTCCAGCAAAAAAAATTCCAACAGCAACAACTCCAGCACCAATTCTAGCACCAGTAACACTTCCAGAAAAAAAAAACCCAACAACAACAATTCCAGCAAGACAATTTCAGCACCAGTAACACATAAACACATTACTAGATCACCATATATTACCCAAATTTTCAAAACAATCGGGAGTTCACACACACAAACAAAAAAAATAATTCCAGCAGCAATAATTCCAACACCAGTAACACCTCCAGTAAAAATAATTCCAGCAAGATAATTCCAGCATCAGTAACACATAAACACATACTAAATCACTAGCTATTACCCGAATTTTCAAAATAATTGGGAGTCCACACATGCAAACACAAAAAAAAAAAAAATCTAGCAGCAACAATTCCAGCACTAGTAACACACAAACACATTACTAAATCACCATATATTACCCAAATTGTTGCAATTTTACAAGTCGGGAAAATAATCATTTCCCAATCAGCCAAAATCTTAATCAACTCTAAAATAATCATTTCATTACCTCAGGTGCAGAATTATCGGTGATGGCAGTGGAGACCTGGCCAAGGGGAGCCGTGGTGTGGTGCTTTGTGAGTGGATGAGGAGTGTTGATTGTCGTTCATGTTAGCTTTGTGAGTGCGGGCTGTCACGTGACTGTCGTGATGGCAACGGAGATCCCAATCGCGTGATGGCGGTGGTCTGTCGTCTGCGGCTCGTCCGTCGTCTATGTCGGCTGTTCGCGTGACCATTGGGTGATTGCTATTTGTGGGTGTGGTTTTGTGGTTTGTCAAAAAGAAAGTAAGAGAGTGTGTGAGTCTATGGTTTCTGATTGCAGATTAAATTGAAAATGGTCCGTTTTCAATTTAATCAAAACGATACGTTTTTTTCAATTTAGGGCGGGACTCGGGGTTAAAGTCGGGGAAATAGCTTTTTTGTTTTTCAAACAATCAAATAGGGGAGGGGGAAGAATTAATATTACTTTTACAAATAGTCATGTCAAATAAATAAAGATTAAGTAATCAAAAGTTATACATAGATTTCTTTATTTTTTTCTTGGACTAAGTACTACTTCAGGAAATTTTACTATAAATTCATTATTGTTGGTTAATAAACTAATAAGTCGAAAGATAAGTTTTGGATCTAGAATTTAGGGTTGTTTTTATTCAATTAGATCTGTAGATTCACATATGATGTAGTAGTTTTTGTTATGCTATTTAGTGGCTTTTATACCACAATTATCTAAGCGTAAAGGGATAGGAGATGGTTGAAACTCAAACCTCTATCCATATGAGTGTAAACGCAGATAGTTTACCACTAAATTACTAAATGGTTATCTTATGGTATTGTTATTTACTACCAAGTTATTTTGTCTTTTGCTAGTAAAAGCTTAGTCTTTGAATGTTTGGAAGTAGATTTGGTAGAACTTTTTTTATTATTATTAAGAAAAAGAGTTAAATTTTATATAAACCCCTTATTTAATTTTATAATCTTATTTCATTAATTAAGAACATAATTTTAAATAAACTTATCTATTAAAGTAATAGTATAACTATTAATAATAAAAAACCAACGGTCAAACCACGGTTTTAGTTTGAGTGGGGCCAAAATGAAAAAAATTATAAATATGTAAAATTGAAGAGGCCAATACTGGAGCTATAATTGATAAATCATCAAATTTTATAGCTCAGTACAAAGTTTATAAAAATTAAAGGGCCAAAACATAAAGTTCATGTAAAATAAGTAAATTTATAAACAGATCCCATTAACAAGTAATCAGCTGTAAAGTTATTGTAACTTACAGCTGGCAGAAAATTAATTTACCATAGCTCCTTAATTATTTGATAACGAGTTGACGGAGACCCATAACTTCTAGTAGATATATGTTCAAAAAATAAACTAAATAAATCCCATCAATAAAAATTAGATTAATTTCAAAATACTTCTCATGAATTAATTATCTTCAAATTATTTTCTTTATTTTTAAAAATCTCAATTTATTCTCTATTTTTATTAAGAAGACAAAAAAAATCATCAACCTACTCCTATTTTTACCTTACATTTTGGACAAAAATAACTTAACGTTTTTTAAAATAAATAGAATAATTTAAAGATAGTTAATTCACAAAAAGAATGATATGAAATTTACCCATTAAAAATTTGGTTTGTTACCTTCACTCTCCTATCGTAAAAATAAAAAATAATTAATAAATAAATGGAGAGAGCCAAAACTTGAAATATATGAGGAGGCCTTTTAATTCTTATTGCGTATCAATCAGGTTGGGCTCTAGATTGAAGTATGTTGTTCATTGTAGAGTGGGCCCGGTCCTCACACATGAGGGCCTGGACAAGGATCCAAGAAAAAAAAATCATGGCCAGGCCCAAGCCCATTATTTAAAAAAAATAAATTTATAAATTAGAATACTATAATTAAAATTGAAAAGTAATTTAAAAAAAAACTTAATTCTTAACTTATAAATCAAGGATGATTCAAAAAAGTTAAAAATTGAGGATACTAAACTCTTTTTTTGTGTTAATTAATTAAGAGAGCATTTGAATTAGAGAATCTAGTATTAAAGAAAATTAAAATTATGAGATTTTATTTGCTTTATTTATTATTTTACTTTGAAATATTCATTTTCTTTAATTTATCTATGATTATAATAACTTGTTAATCATTAATTTATTTCAAATTTATAATAATTTTAAAAAATTTAAAAAATAAATAAAGCCCAAGTCCGGGCCGAGTCCAACCCAGGCCCTCACGCTAAACATAAAGTGGGCTTCTACATGGGCTTAAAAAAGCCCAGCCCAAGCCCACTTTGCCATCCCTAGCTCATTGGACTCTCAACTAGAAGGTGTGACCCAAAACCTAAAGAGTGAAGCTATTGGCATCCCTTCATTTTCCTTATAAAACTCCACTCAAAATAAACTTATATTTAAAAAATAAATAAGAATTAAAAATTTTTTTTTCAAAAATTACTTACATTCATAATCATTCATTTCTTTTCTACATGTCACTTCTAACTAATCAAAATAAATTGTAAAATTCAAAAAAAAATCTATTGTTTCTTTTCATATTTCTTACGATTAAATATTTTTATACCTAAAATTTATTTGAAATTACAGTTTAAAATATGTGTAATTTAACTTAATGATTGATGCTAAAAAATCCATCACCCAAGAAAACTTATTAATTTATGTGCAGGGTAACAACAAGATCATAAAAGAAAAGAAAAATAGAAAAAATATTACTTTGAATTTTAACAATAAAAAATTACATTAAAAAAAATCCACATCCCCAAAGTGTGCTTAAATAGTCCCATAGACTCCTTTTATTTCATAAATGGTCACATAAACTTTTTTTTAACTATACCATTTGACTAAAGAAATCCAAAAATTAACTTTAAATAAACTTCTATAACAAATACAAATAAAAAATAAAATTTATAAATTATTTTGAATATTTGAAAAAATATAATACTATTAATCTGTCATACTATTTATTAATAATTAATCTATTTGATAGATTAATAATATTAAAACAATTATACTAACATTCAAAATAATTTACAAAATTTGTAATATTTTAATTAAAGTATTGTTTTAATTATGTCTATATTAGTATAAATCTTAAAGTCAAAATTTAAATTAATAGGTTTAGTATTAATAAAATTAGTTGGGATATAGACTAATAATATGTTAATATTAAATATATATATATATATATGTTATTTTTTAATTATACTTATTGTAATATTTTATTTGAATCATATGATATTTTGTTTATTATTTTTATCTTATTACTATATTTGTACTCATTTTGACCATAATCAAATGGTAAAATATCAAAAGAGGTTTGTGTGATCATTTTTGAAACAAATGGGATTTCGCAACTATTTAAGTAAACTTTGTGGATATGTGTGTTGCTTTTTTTTTTCTTTAAAAAAATAGAAGAGTTTATTTAAATGAAAAAAGATTTTTTAGAATTAAAACAAAAATAATTGAAAAAGGATTTTATAAGGAGATTAGAAAGGTGCCAACAGTCCAACACAAACCTAAAACTAACAAAACCAAGCCAATAAGATTTACAATAATAATGCAAAATAAAATGCAGGTTTAAATTGGGCTGAGCCATTTTAAATTGGTTGCTTAAGTAGGTTCGAGATCATCTATAAATTGTTAATATAATCGGATGTGTAAAATACCTCAATTTCTTCACCATGCAACAATTACCGTGTCAATTTCATCTAGAATCATTTTTTTTAAGGCTTTCATTTGGTATTATGGTGTTGTGAAATTAAAAAAAAAAAATCCATTATGAAATAATAGTTTCTAGAGTTTGGTAAATAAGATTTATAAATAATAATTTTTTAACAAATAATAAAAGTATATACTAATTTTTTTTCATACAATTATGACTATGGGATTAAACTACCTTAACCTCAAATGACCACATATACAAATGTTTATAAAATACTTTAGCCAGCTCCCCCAAGAACATAAGTTTTTCAGCAGCTTTGTTATGGGAGGAAAAAAGAAGAAGTACAATTATTAAAATAAATCAAGGGTGTTTCAGATTCT
>NW_006262339.1:7216218-7223823 GCF_000493195.1 Citrus x clementina | reverse complement strand
AAAACAATAATAGTTTACCACTATAAATTTTCATAAGTTATATAGAGATGGATAATGCTAATTATTAAACTTTATTTAGGTGAGGAGGGAAATTAATTAATTAGATCATTAAGACTTTTTAAATTCAGGAAAAAGGTAAAAAAATTAATTTAATAATTAAATTTTTTATTAAATTAAAAAAATAAACAGACTTACTACTTAATTTATTAAATAAATAAATAAATAAACAAATGGCGTCTTGTTGTATATATCGAACAAGATATGATTTAAATACACAAGCTAAATAAGAAGACACATGAAGAAACATCAAGTCCAGAGAAATTCTGAATTGTGCTCGGAAGGATCAATTTAGCTAATAAGTGTCGAGATGCTTTCGAGTTCCAAAGGATTCTCAACAATGCAAGTGTACACATGTCATATGTGAAAGCCTTGAGGGTGAATTCTTGGGATTCAACATCACGTGAGTAGGCAATTTAATAAGGAATCCAAAATGTACGACAGGCCTAACTGTACTGTTGGGCAATTTTAAAGGAAACAGAATGATTACGCCACATTTAAGCCACTCAATATCTGCTTTTAATTACATTGTATTTAGGCCAGACGAATGGTTGCAGGTCGCCGAATGAACAAACTAGCTACCTAGAAAATTCTATTAATTAAATTAATCAAGTATTATACACCCTTCTAATAATGTTGGAGATTTCAATATTTAAGTTCTAATTTAAGTCTCAATATTATTTATCCTTCATCTATTAAATGATGAATTTTATAGTTATTAAAATTAATTAATCACCATCTAATAAATGAATATCACATGGATTGAAACTTTTTTTTTTAATTAAATGTTATGATACTTATCATTGCTGCATACGTTCGTAGACAGCTTTATTATTACGTCCACCGTGTGATTGTGCATCTTGCATCCGCATGTGGGCAGAAAGCACTTTTCTAATTTAACTTGTTATGTCAACTAAAAGCAGATTTACATGAAGAATTGGCTTCGTGTATACGGCAACCAAACTTGTCACAGATAAAACACTCACATCACGTCTACTCAAATTAGAAACGAGGCGCATGATCCAAGTGGGCATTGACAGCACCGTATATCTTGTTAAGAACAGTAATATCATTTGCAAGTTTACGGTGTCAGCTGTGGCTGCTGCTAGATTTTGCAACTTAAATGCTGCTTTTAACTTTTTGCATTATTAATGTATAAGCATTCTTCACATTATATATATAGAGAGAGGACTTAACTAATAACTAAATCTATGTTGTAAAGTCTGGACTTAAGCTAGCTAGTTATTAGTTACATAACTACAGAACAATGAAAAACCACAAATTTCAATGCATAATTATTTTTACAGCGCATTAGTGTCCATAATTTTTTGTCGAATTTTGTAACTAGTAATCAGTAACTAGCTAAACTCTCCTTTTTACAAAATCAGGACGTCAAACTTGATAACAATTATATATGTGTATATGGAAATGAGATTGGGTTATTGACAGCAAAGAAAAACAAAGGGAAGAGAGAAGAGTAGCAGCAGCAAGATCAGCATACTGGGCCAAAGACGATATACAGTCACATGCTACAAAACTCAAAATAAGGGGCATGTGAACTATTCAGCTAGCGTTCCACATGCTGCACTGTCTTTAAAATTTGTAATCATGAAGTAGGCACAAAGGCAGTTCACCAATATAGTTGCATTATTTATTATGATTTAAAAAAATTAGTGTTGGATAGGCCTTGCAGCTTCAAACATCCAATTTGGTCACCTCAAATATATATAAAACACACCTATGCTTTTGATGCAGGGGGACAATGTAAAAGAATAAGAGGAAAAAGATTGCTTCTCAAAGTTTTGATAAGTTTCATACATATATAATAAGTTATCCCACAAACCTTATGTCACAAAAAGAAAATACAAATGGCCTTTCATGAGTCAAAACCTATATATCCTAGTGTCCCAACACTAATAATGCTTGGAGTGTTTCTGTATCCCTGGCTGTAGAGACCAAGAAAATTTCATGTTCTTGATACTCAAAAAGAATGGAGAAAAATGAAATATGAACATCGGCATATCTACAAAAGAGCCTTTACCCCTTTATTTTTTGCTCTTAATTATGAACATTAATTTAATTAAGTGCAGACAAGCAAGGCAGCAATGAGGGCCAGTTCCGTTTGCACACCAACATAAATAAATCTATATTTTGCTATCTTTGTAATGATCTCCTTAGTCATTCTTTGTTTTTCTAATGAGTTCCACTGATCACCCAAAAGAGAGTAAGGGCCCCTTGAATAATATTATAATTAATTCTGATTTGAAGTTTTAGTGACATTTTACTTAATTATAGAAAAGAAAAAAAGAAAAAAGAGAAGTTTCTAAAATGTGGAGATAACGTGATTGGATATGTGGACCTTTATTATATATAAAATTCCAAAAACTAAATGATTGTAACAAGGATAAACTACCCCAGCACAATTATAAACTGTCCAAAGAAAAATAATGAAAAAGAGAGAGATTATAAAATGGGAATGCATCTCTGATTGTTAGTAAACATTGGAGGGAAGCAAAAACACTTTTACATTACACTATTTGGCTTCCATGAAAGCTGAAAGTAAACAGAACTCAAGTATATTTGCCTGTTGTTTTAAAAGTTATAAATAAGGCATATTCAGCAATTAAGTTGGATTGGAAGTAGCTGGGGCAAATATCCAAAATTCTCTTAATAGTAAGTTTTGGAGAATCAATTTATAGTAGGAGATGCACATTAAGCTAGAAAACACAAAAACTTCATTAATGGTGGAGTGCGAGCGTAAACGCATAAGGTGCATGCAAAATATGCTTGTTTTTTGGAAGGCTTCATTAACATATGTGTGTTTATGGACAAATTAAAAGGATGAATTCGGGAACTTTTCCTACTTGTTGTACGATCAATAATAAAATTCATATACTACGCATGCTTTAGAAGTAAGAAAGTATATCTAGGTACTCTAAATGTACAGGGAAATGAGCTTCAACCTTGTTGCAACTTTATATGCTTATTCAATTATAAAAGTTTGACAGCTAACTCTACAAGTTTTACATAGCTGGTATGCATATACATATGCTAGTCCCTGTTAGTCTCTTCAATTGCTCAATAAGATTCTCAAAATATATTGTCAATCACAATATGATTAGACTTGGCAATTAAAGTTAACAAAATAAACAGTAACAATAATTGAAGCTTGATATATTAAAAACCACATATTTCGAGCACACATAGAGCTTGAAGTATAATTTCGTTTTTTGGTTTTTGCTTTTTGCCTTACTGTTGATGACAGGAATTGCAACTTACAAGATCAATACAACAATCAGCTAAATAAATTTATAAACAAGATCATTTTTTTTCTATTAATATGTTTTTAACAATTAATTAGAACTAGGAGGAGTGTATTCACATACTACCTCAGTTTCCTCTTCTCTTCGGTGAAAGTTCCTGTGGCAGCCGCAAGCAGCGCATGTAAGGGCGCCAGTTCCATTTTCACCACTGGCCATGAATTCCCTGCAGCCATCCACAGCATATCCTCCGATATTTGCCGCATGATTCTTTTGGCACTCGGCGTATCGAACACATCTAAGCATTGATGATGATGTGCTTGAACTTCTTCTCGATGATGATTCTCTTTTAACTACCACTTGACGCTTCTTCATCATTTCTGAGAACCCTAATTCTTCAGTATGTTGGTGATGATAAGTTTGGACATTAAAAGATTAAAACCCAGATCAAGTGAGATGAAAGGAAAGCCAAAGACAGCCTTGTGAGTTGTGAAAATTAAGGTAAGCTTGAAGGGGGAAAAAAATAAAATAAAAGCTACAACAACTTTATGTGGGTTGATGACTAACCCTAACCCTAGCGTGTGTATTATTTATAAGGTATCCCTTCTGTTTTACCATTATTTTATTTCCCCTTTGATTATCATGCCGACCAATCACTAAGAGCCACGTAAGAAAGAGTAGAACTCTATCTTTCGACATTATCTGAGCACAAAAACGTATGCGAGTATAAGTCACAAGATCAAATAAAAAGAATTATTGTTCACACTACATCTTGCACTATCAAATAACCGGATAAATTAATCTAGGTTTGGCCTCCAGTAGTGAATTTTAAATGTTTTTATTTTGCTGATTAGTTGAGTTTGAAATTTGAAAGAGATAGGCGGTTAAAAAATTAATAAGATCTTACTCATCCTCGTATTTTTTTATTAATAATAAAACATCATAGATTAAAAAGGGGCTATTCGATGCGAATTTTTGTCCTTACACATAAATAAAAAAAAAAAAAAAGCGCCATAGAATATGTTTTGGAAATTATATTTCAACGGCCTGTCCTGTTATGATATTAATAGGGAAAATGTTAGCAGATTTTCTCGATTAGAGAAAACCATTATGTGATAAAAGATAATGATTTTATGGCCAAAAATGCTGATTAATTTTAAGTCATACACGAAAGACTAATCGAGATGGTTTTTTTCATAATTTAATTTCGCGGGTCCAAAGTGACACTTAAAAGGCAGGTGGCCAGGGCCCCCTCAGAACTGTGACAACAACTCCTGTCTAATTACCTAAGATTCTAATTATTAGAAGCGGTAATGTCCACCATGAATGAAAAGAAACCACTTACCTCTCCTTGCATCAAATCAAGGACAATCACTTTACAAAATTTCAACATCAATGGGATGCCCTTCGAAATTCAAATCCTTCAGCGTTAGGAAATCAGTCTTAGTCAAAGAAAATTAATAAAATTATATATACAAGTTTTCTGAATCAAATAGGAAAATTCTTATCATGCATGTTGTTACTAGTGAGGTTCACATGGAAAAGAAGAAATAAAATCACATTTGACATCCTTCTAATTTTTAAGCAAACAAGTTATTTCAAAATCTTGACGCTGATTTTTTTTAGGTTCTTAGATCATGTCTAATATTGTGGTTGATTGAGTAGTTCTGACTTTCAAACTATAAATTTAAAGTGTTTGATAATAGGTGTTTATCGCATACTATCAACTTTTATTATAAAACTACAGCTTTCTTTTCTTTGATACCTCAACAATAATATAATTATTTCGCCAATTGGGAGTTCTTTGGCTGGGCGAATCCAAGTGATGGAATAATTATGTTATAATTCATTGGATTATTGTATTATTAACAATTTCTTTAGTTCTTTTTTACTTTAGTGTGAGGTACTTATCATGAATCCACTGATTTTTGCCGTTTCCGTAATTGTTGTTGGGTTGAGTATTGAGCTTACTTTTATTGGATTTGGAGTTGGTAAAGGTACTGCTGCGGCCAGCCAGTTGAAGGGATTGCAAAGGCAAAGGGAAATATACGAGATATTTTTTTGCTTAGCCTGACTTCTATGGAAGCTTTAACAATTTATGTGTTGGTTGTAGCATTAGCACTTTTATAACAACGGTAATATTTAAGTCATAACACCTTAATAATAAACTAGACTTTAAATTGTGAATCATGAGCGTATTAGATGCAAAAGATAGTAGTATACTAGTAGTCATCAGTTGAAGCCTTCGCCGTATCAAAAAGGGCAAAAGTTGAGAAAATAAAGGTAGCTAGGTATAAGGCACAAAAGCACACTACGGGTGGTCAGTCAAAATCATGTAAACAATTGGACAAAAATTAAAGCGTGGGGGCTCGACATAGACACGTGTAATTGTCAGTCAGGAACACGTATATTAATTGTAATTAATTAATATTAAAATGTATTTATAATATTTATTCTTGTAAAAAAATATTATAGTCAATTTCTGACATTCTAGAAATAAAAGTTTGTCAATAATGAGTAGTTAGTTTGGTGCAGGTTTGATATGCACTGAGGATCTCAGAGACTGTAGAATTGTTCTATTATAGTGCAAATAGTAGTTGAGAATGTTGGGAGAAGGAGTCAACTGAATCATTCATTTGAGCCCAATAAAAGTCCTGGAGTTACTGTTACAATGTATTGAGGCACAGTCACGGTCTTTATCATCACTTGGATTTTATAGGCTATAATAATAGATTTATAAAGAGAATATTTGCGTGCGATTATAATCAATTAGATGAATCAATAAGGCAATATTGGAGTTACTATTAGGATACCTATAGTGCAAAAAAGGTATCTTAATTATCATCGTCGTTTGGCATTTATGGGCTAAATTCTGAAATGCCAATGTACAGATAGTACATTGTATTTTATGATGCTGGCAGCTCAGGTTTGAAGAAAAGGATAAAATAGAGGAAAATTATACTTCATCCTCGTTGTATCTGAATCTAATGACATAAAATAATAAAAAATGGAGAGAATCATCTTCTAATGTGAATTTCATATTGGCCATGATTTCTTAATAAATATACATGTTATAATAGCGATTATTCTTGTGGTATATACATGTTTTAACGGTCTTGATTTCAGCTATATATACCCTGATAATCACTAATAATTTGTGTTAGGTTCTTATTAAGGATGCCAGATGAAGAATCTATTTAAGTAGATGTGATATCCACACATACAAACATATTCCTTTTCTAGTGCGGGTGCCTTCATTTTTTTTCATGTGGACATGTTGTTTACCCTTGCAATTTAATAGAATTAGCTTTAATGCTATTAAACCATATGCCTTTATAGTGTAATAAAAAATAACTCTATTAAATCGCACACTTTAACATCATGTCTGCATCAAAAAATATGATGACGATATATATGTAGAGTTTAATATTTAGTTCTTCAGAAGAAAAAGTTAATGGATAAATCCTATATGGGTAAAAGCTCATTTAGTCCTTATAGTTTAAGATAAGTATACATTTAGTCCCTATATTTTTTAAAATACCTCGAAACATCCTTGCCGTTAAAGTATTGATACCCCTACCGTTATTTTTTATTTTTTTTGTCTTACTTTTACAATATTACCCTTTAATAATATTTTTTTGTTTGGACATTAATAAAAATAAAATAATTAAATTACCAATTTAACCCTAAAAAATAAAAATAAATATTTATATTAATTTTTAATTGTCAAAAATTGTATGCAAACTACCAAGTGTGCAAACGGTGCTTGCAAAAAAAATTAATATAATTATTTTTAATTTTTTAGGGTTAAATTAGTAATTTAATTATTTTCTTTTTATTAATGTCAAAAAAATTATTATAAAAGGGTAATATTATAAAAGTAAACTAAAAGAAATGAAAAGTAACGGTAGGGGTATTAATACTTTAACGGCAGGGATATTTCGAGATATTTTTAAAAATACAGGGACTAAATGAACACTAATCTTAAAATACAGGGACTAAATAGACTTTCACCCATCCTATATCCAGTACTTTATGGATGGATATGATTTTATAATTTTATGATTATACCAAGGTTTAGTACTATGTGATAGGTATTCTTTGTTTGCTTTAAATTTATTAAAAAAATAGAATATCTTCTCTTAGAGATTCTTCAAGTACATAAAGAGATTATGAGTTGTTTCTTGGCATTAATCAATGTTGTATGCAATGCCATGATAATACCGATAATCTGAGTCACTTTGAAGTTGAATATGATTGGCGTTGGAGTGTTATCGTATACTGATTT
>NW_006262339.1:7212853-7213969 GCF_000493195.1 Citrus x clementina | reverse complement strand
TGTTTTCAATTAAGTTTCTTCAAATTTGTATCTGTAGCATGATAATTGCCCCAATTTCTCTTTGTATCCTATACACAATTTAATTTGTATTGCATGAAAACATGCGCAACACGGTTGCATGGGACAAATGTAAGAAGCGATACTCCTGAGAAAAAAACTGCCGCGCCTTTTTGGATTCTGACAAATCAAAGCAAAGAGGATTTTGACTAAATTGGGCTATCACTTAAAGCATAGACTAGCCCACATGCACAATATTTTTAAAAGTAAAATTCATAGATATTGGTTTCTGACAAATCGAAGTGGTGAATTGTTTTTTGCTATGTTAGACTATATTTGAAATCTTGAATAACCTACTTTTGGCCAAGAAATCTTCTTTCTTGTTAGTGGATTCCAATCTATAAACTCTCCTAGTTAAGAGTATGCTATGGGATTTTGTTCTTACTAAGAAATATGAAGGTTTATATCCTTTAAGAATTTGGATTCAGTGTTAATTTAAAGTTTATATCCTTTAAGAATTTGGATTCAGTGTTAATTTAAAGTTTATATTCTTTAAGAATTTGAATTTAGTGTTAATTTAACGATCTTTGTGTATACAACATTTTAACCTTTTGTACATTATTAAAAGAATAATGATACAGCCACAAACTCTCGTAGAAATTTATTTTGTACAAATTGATGTGGCGTTAATTTATTAGTTGAATTAAATATCTCTTTGCCCACATGATTTATTTATTTTTTATTTTTTATTTTCATTCAATCAATGAATTAATGTCATATCAGTTTGTACAAAATAAGTTTATACAAGAGTTTGTGGTTGTATCATCACTCTTATTAAAAAGATCAACATTGCTTAAATCAACAATGAATCTAAGTTCATTTTTAAATTATAAACTAGTGATTGATTGTTAATCAAATAAAAACATTAAATAATAATATCTTGACCATCTAGGAGCATATATATATATATATATATATATACACGCTTATCATACTTGTATTGTATGGTTGCTTCAACAACTTTTGGCCCTCCTTTCCTTCTCGGTTAAGGAGCGTGTCATGTTCTATTTTTTAAAGATATTGTATTATGTCTACACACACACACACACACACACACAC
>NW_006262339.1:7070408-7212753 GCF_000493195.1 Citrus x clementina | reverse complement strand
TGTGTGTGTGTGTGTGTGTGTGTGTGTGTGTGTGTGTGTGTGTGTAGACATAATACAATATCTTTAAAAAATAGAACATGACAGGATCCTTAACCGAGAAGGAAAGGAGGGCCAAAAGTTGTTGAAGCAACCATACAATACAAGTATGATAAGCAATATGTTATATAACAAAAAGAATATCCCATCAATGTGTATACACTCAAAACTAAATAAAGAAGCGAGGGCCGAAATGATGACCCAAACTATATATAAAACTTGTGGAGAGCAATGCATGCAAATGTGGCCATGCTTTTGTCCTCTCTCAATCTTCATGTACAGGTAAACTAATTATGAAATTATCAGGGGATAAAGCCATACAGGTAAGGGCACCCCCTGGTTTATAGCTCCTTCGCGCCTTATGAACACTCAGTCATATTTAAAGGGTCCACAGTTTTTCTGATGAAAAGCAAAGTTCGCAAGAAGAGAAGTGTAGACAGAAAGCATCTCTCCCTAAAATGAATTCAATGGTGGCAGGCCCAAATGCCCATCAATCAATCGCAAAGCCGAACTGCCCACCACTTACTGCTCTGTCTTTAGCTATACGCATCAGAATTCAGATAGCTGGGATTTTTTTTAATGCGCTCGGCTGTTTGGACTGTGGCTCCCATTCGTAGGGACCTTGCTACGTTACAGATTCTGTATGTAACGCAGCAAATGAGGAGCATCCACGCGTTGCAGGAGAGAGGAAAAGTTGTTGGAACTTAGCTGATACAAGACTAATTTCCATTGAGCTGTTACATACAGAGTCTGTAACGTAGTTTTGTCCCATTCGTAGATTTGCATAATTAAAAATAATAAACATTTTCCCATATTTGGAGGACCTTTGATTTGCCCCACCAATCATAATCTTTTTTTTTTTTTAATTTTCTTTTGCTTTTATTTGTGTGGGCTCATGTCGAAGGCAGTTAAGGGCTAGGCGGCTAGTCATGGGATCAAGATGTTTTAGATCTTTTTAATCCTGGATTACAGGTGTAGGAACCATGGAGCTTAACCGACATTAATTACTGTTTGTGTATGAATTTGTTCGCCTGATCAATGAAATGATCAAACCTTCTTTATTTCTTGACAGTTCATCTTTTTCTTTTGGGCGCTACTACAGTGCATGCATGTATTTCATACATGCATAAAAAAAATAGCCATTGGATTAAATTAGAGTAGATCGAATGATTGAGATTTTTTATTATTATTAAATATAAAAGAAATAAAAACTTAAAAAATCGGTAAACATGAAATATGAGACCAATAAACATAAAACATCTACCATTAACTTGAAAGTGAAATCATTAAACTTGAAACCAAAAGAACTTGAAACTTAGAGTAATGAACATGAAAGTTGAGATCATTAACTTGTAACCCTGAAAATTATGTAATTAATGGACCAGTAAATATGAAACATCTACCATTAACTTGAAATTGAGACCATTAAACTTGAAATCAAATAAACTTGAAACTTAAAGTAATGAACATGGAATTTAGGATCATTAACTTGCAACCCAAAAAATCATGCAATTGATGGACTAATAAAACATAAAACACCTACTGTTAACTTGATTCTAGGACCATTAAACTTGAAATTAATTTTTAATTATTATAAAACTATTTTTTAATTATTATGTTGCCTTTATTATTAAAATAATTATTATTTTATTATTATTATTATATTTATTTATTTTATTATTTCATTATATAATATTCATTTAAGGAGCAACCGATTGCTCTTTACCGATTGCTCCAAGTTTTTTTTTTGGAAATTATCAGCCATATACCCTTAAATGATATCCGTATCAAACATGTGTGAACACTTTTCAAGTGTATCACTCGTATACCCTAAGTTGACAAAACACTTTTACCGTCCACCAATCCATTAACTTCCTTTAGAAAGTTAACAAAATTGTGGCAAATTGACTATTTCGCCCTTGAAACTCAAAATGAGGTAAAAAGATAAATTTACCTCAAAAATTAATGTAAATTTTCAATACACGATTTTTTTATTTTTTTATTAACAATATATTTTTTTGATTAAAAAAATGAATTATTAATGGTACATATTATTAACAATTATCTATAAAAAAATCATATTATACCATAAAAATTATTAATAACATATTATTTACAATTATACATATTATACCATAAAAAATTTCAGTTGGAGCTTAGAGGAATAGATCTTAAAAAATTTAGGTTAAATTTTGGAGGAGTAGATTCGATTGTAAAATAGTTTTTTTTAGTTATTATTAACAATTATCTGATAAATGGGATGACATGTCATTTTTATCAATATATATCATATGACATGTCATTTTGTATTAGGTAAATGGGATGACATGTCTTTTTTTAATCAAAGTTTTATCTATCTTAAAAGACTAGATTACCCTTATAATGTCAGCACTTGTAAACGACAGTTAACGGATTGATGGACAGCAGAAGTGTTTTGTCAACTTAGGGTATACGAGTGATACACTTAAAAAGTGTTCACACACGTTTGATACAGGTGCCATTTTAAGGGTATATAACTGATAATTTCCTCTCTTTTTTAAATGTTTAGCTGCCAAGTGGCAACCAAACAATGGCCATATTTTTTTAACTTTTTTATTACCCGCATGTATCACATACATGCGGGTATTGTAGCGGTGGCCTTTCTAACAGCAAAAAGGAAAGCAAAAAAGAAGTGAAATTCAGGTAAATTTGAGACTTGAAATTACTACCATAGCCTGAACTAAAAGACATCCAGTGCAACTGTCTAATTAATGTTAACTCATACATGTTTTCTTTGTAAATTTGTTTTCTCAGGAATAAATTATATTTATATAACTATTCTAGCTAGGGTTCTGTATTTAGGAGTGCATCTTTCTATAGAGCCAAATCAAAATCTATCTTTAATAATAGTGCTAATGTGCATACCTTAATTTATTATTAGAAGAGTAATGATATAGTTACAAACTCTTGTACAAATTATATATTTTGGCCCACATGATTTATTTATATTATTTTATATTTTTATTTAACCAATGAATTAATAACACACATCAATTTATACAAGATAAATTTATATAAGAGTTTATGGATGTATCATCACTCTTATTATAAATGACATGTTATTTTCTTTTTTGCTTCTCACAAATGAAGGGCCTTTTCAATTCTGTGAAAGCTAAAGATCAATATGATTGCAGACTGAGCCAGGGTGTTTGAAGGAGTAACGTAACCCCACCAAAACTTCCCACGAGCTGGGAAATCCAAGAGCCATGTGGGTTCATTTTGTTAACATTGATCTGGCTGAAATTTGGTGCACTTTGTGACTGAGTGTGATAGATACACTTTGCCAAACCCAACCCAATTCATCATCTTCTAATTGGACTTTTGGTCTTTTAACATATTCTTCTTTCTCTATCTTTTGATCTGCCAAAGGAACCGATTTGATTATAGCTTTTGGTTATTGGGAGGGAAAAAGATTAAAAAGTAAAAAGGAAAGAAAAGGACCGAAACCTAATTCGGTTTTGTCCAATTCTTCAATTCAAACACAGTTTTAACGCAGCTACCTTATGGAAAACCTAATTTACCAACTTCATTCGGTATGTTTACCAAACATTAATTTATTTTCACTTGATGACTATTACTTCTAAACAATAGTAGTGACTTCAAAATTGCATTACCATTGAACAAAAATGAGGACTTTATATAAATACAGGCATGAAACAAATGGAAAACATTGTCAAGAATTCCTTTTTTTTTTAGTTGACAACTAGATGGTGATGTATATTTATGTGGACCTTGCCTGAATGAAGTAGCACATGCAAGCACGTGAAGCCACCATTAAGTATCCCCACAATGCAATACAAAACCTCGGATGCATGCATTACCACTGCTATGACCTATGCACCAGTCTCAGCACAAAAGCCTTGAGTTTGATGTTGATGTTTTAATCAAGGAACAAAAGAAACACTCATTCGTGAAATTTCTTCATGCTTGGTGCTTGATAGCAATTTCTTTTCCCTTTCCCAAAAATAATTGGGGGTGTTGCGAGACAGATTCTTTATTGGGCTCATTTCTAAATTATTGGACTGTCCTTCACCTGAAAAAGGGACAACTGAGGCCTTACTAGTTAGGGACATCATCATATCAATTGCATAACGAACAAGGCCCAACTAGTTCAGTGTAATATGCACAGCGAGTGGGGGTACCCTCTCGCGTTTCTTTCTGTCTCTCACTTCAATTTGATTTACGTGTTAGACGAACGCTTGGAAAGCCTATAAGAATAAACATTCATGGATGGTTTCTAATATTTCATCTATATAATCTTTTTCTGAATGAGAATTTTTAACCAAAAATATATATATATATATATATGCTACAATTAAAATGTCTGCAATAAATATTTTTTCAGGACTCTGTTTAGATATTTCTGTTATGGTATGTATGACCTGGATTTGTGGGTTTGTGGGGGAGGAGTGGGAGTTTTGTTTACTCTTGAAAGGATTATATCCACATGGATTTGTTAATATCTATGAAGCTTATTCTTAATATATACGAATCTAATTGGTGGTTATATTGCCGACGGCCAGTCTAAATCTGCTCTCAATTTCAAAGTTAAGAGAGACCCTACAGAATAAAAACAAAGAGGATATTTTTTTGATGTGAAAAAATGTGGACCCTTTGAGCCAACTTTGATTAATTTCTTCAATTAGATGAGATCTATACATATGTTAGTGAAAATTTTTGCATCAAAAGTTTGAATTTAATTAGGTGGACATAGGCACCAATGGGCCTTTGGTCCAGTGGGAGAACCTTTACACTTACAATATTGAGTGCAAGGATTCGAGCTTCCATAAAAGTATTTATGAGGGTTATTTACAAGCCTCCCTCAATTATCAAATAATTGAGTGGAGCCAGTCTATCTCTCACGAAATGTGAGTGGAGTGGACAACCCTCGAATATTTGAGAGGGTTTAAAGAATTTGGGTAGCGCTTCAGAGGAGTACATGCCACAAAAAAATGTGAGTGGAGTGGACATCCCTCGAATATTTGAGAGGGTTTAAAGAATCTGGATAGCGCTTCAGAGGAGTACATGCCACAAAAAAATGTGAGTGGAGTGGACATCCCTAGAATATTTGAGAGGGTTTAAAGAATCTGGATAGCGCTTCAGAGGAGTACACGCCACGAAGAATGTCCCAATTGTAGATTATGTTTGTAAATATTAATTATAATACCTGATGTAATATCAGTAAAGTCCTTTGTAAATATTAATTATAATACCTGATGTAATATCAGTAAAGTCCTCTATAACAGTATTAAAAAAAATTAGGTGTAATGTCTGATTTAATATCAGTAAAGTCATTTATAACAATATTTAAAAAAAAAATTAGGTGGACATAAGCAGGACCAGTCGAAAATGCACATGGTTCTGTCGAATTTACAGCTTAATGAATATGTATATGCACACTTGGGAAAGTCAGAAAGATGGTATGGTCTCGGCCTGCGAGAGAATGTGTAAGCAGTAGTCATGATCATGAGAATACTATAAAATTAAAAGGGGAAAAAATTGAAGGCAAAATTGCTAGCTGTGGAAAGAGCATGGGCACCCATTTTCTTTGGTATACAAAGGCAGCTTAAATATCTCAGCAATGCACTTAACTGATCATGCATCGTCTCTCACGTGCTAACTCAATGGAAGCTTCCTTTCAAAGGAGGGGACGACTGCGACTAATGCCTGTCCTTCTTTCTTTCTTTCTTTTTTTTTTTTTTTTGGTTTTAATTGAAAATTGATTTCGGATTGGGTTTTGAATTCTTTAATGATGTATGTTTTATCTTTCAAAGGGATTGGTCTGTACTAATAATATATCTTTTCAAAGCTCGAGTTTGTTTATTTCGTTGCAAGTTTTGGCACGGAATATTCTGTATCTAATTTTGCTTTTTTGGTTCAATTTATTCACTTTTTCATTCACTTATACGATTTAATCGTAAATTATTTCATCATTATTACAACAGTTTTGCTGTGCATACTTTTCGCATTTTTTAAATACATGTATGTTTGAGATTAAATAGCATTGTATAACCAAAATTTACATATAGTAGTTAAGAAAATATTTTGTACACTAAAGTCTGCATGCATTTTAAAATATGCAAACACTCACACAGTAGAATAACTCGTCATTATTGTTTATGTATAGTTAAAATGTATTCTTTTTATACTATTATTATTATTATTATTCCGAGTATTTGGTGTTAGGCCTTGCAGGAACATGTGAAGTAGAGAACAAAAAAGTCATATCTGTAAAATGAATTTGAATTTGGGGAGAACAAATATTGACAATTGCAAAAGGGAGAGATAAAGCGAGCATTTTTTTCCTGTAATTTTGTGAGCATTCATGAGGAGCTTGCTTATGGTTCTGGGAGTGACTTTACAGTTTGGGGTACATGGATGATGGGTGAGTCAATTATGCAAAAGTCCAACTTGTTTGAAAGATAAAAAGTCAAAACTCTTCACATGTGCTTGATTTACAACTATTCATTTTGCTTATTCCCGAGGGAATTTCTATAGACTATATATGTATGTACGTTTGTGTGTGTGTGTGTGTCTGTGTTTTAATTCCAAATTCATAATTATGGTCTGAAGTAAAACATGAGAAGGGAAAAATGAATTAATACTATGAATGTCAATGATCGTTGAACAGTAGCAGGAGTATCTTGTGATCATTGTTACTTTATATTTTTAATATTAATGCATTAGGACTCGAAGAAATTTATTCTTGCTTGTGATCAACTGACAGATACCAGTACGAATTGAATAATTAGAAAAATAAATGGAAATTCATGGGACTAATTTGTACTAGAAAATTAGTTTAATATTTAAGGATAGACTCAAATTTATATTATAAGTTGATGAATTGTTTAAACTAACGTGACATATTTTCCTCAACATACCATATTTAATAGATAATTTCACATTAACTGAGACTAAATTTTAATTAATTATTATAAGAGATGGACAACATTTAAATATTGAGTTAATTTTTTAGTATGAGTTAGACATGCAGATTTACTTGTGCATAATATTAAAACCACTTTGAGAGTCTTCAAAAAATTCAAGTGCATGATGAGTTAGTAACCCAAAGATGGTGTTTCAGGCCGGGGTAAAGATGTGATTTGATAACTTTCCAAAAAAAAAAAAAAAAATTTAACTCAGTCGTAGAAACAGTCAAAATACTCCATTGATGCTGGCAAGAAAAACCGGCAAACTGCGCTACCTATTACCACCACAAAGCCGACGCTCCACCACTTCATTTGTCGCCTTCAATCGTGACTGAGTTAACATTTTTTAACATTAATGGCAACCGTAGGAAGCTCAGATCTTTTTTAAAAAATTTAAAAGATTATTTGGGAATTTGATGGTTAATTCTATGGACTAATGAAGAAGCATATATACTCAAAGTAATCACTTGGTCAAGCATCACTGACCAATCTTGCATCAATTAAATTCAAGTGATCAAATGAGTAATTTTAAACTACTAATAATTAATAGTTCATAATTTCTTATTGTAAATATTGATAAAATTCTTATTGTGATATAAGAACATACATTAACATATCAAATGAAATAAAAAAGAAAATGTCCACTTCAGGTTTTAGATAAGAATAAAGATATAGTCACAAACTCTTGTACAAACTGATGTGACATGATAAAATTGATTGAATTAAATACTTCTTGACCCACATGATTTATTTATATTATTTTATATTTTCATTCAACCAATTAATTAATACCACATCAGTTTGTACAATATAAGTTTGTACAAGAGTTTGTGGCTGTATTATCACTCTTTAATAATACATAATTTCCTTTTTGTTTGGTATAGCTTTTTAAATAAAATTTATTTAAGTACAACTTTTATTAGTATAACTTTTACTAAAAAAAATTGTAGTTGTTTTATTGTCAAGAATAGCTTTTATGAAAGATTGTAAAATTATTGTAATAGGTAAATTTTTTAAAGTTATGTCATGAAAAGAAAGAAATAAAATTATCAAATAAGTAAATGACATTTTAAATATTTTGATACTTTCGAAAAAACTTTTCGAACCTCTATTTTCGAAAAACTCAAAAATTTGAGGTTTTTGCTAGTAGGAGATAAAATGACTTTTTTTAGAGCCTATT
Organism: Citrus x clementina; assembly: GCF_000493195.1. Lineage (NCBI taxonomy): Eukaryota > Viridiplantae > Streptophyta > Magnoliopsida > Sapindales > Rutaceae > Citrus > Citrus x clementina. The sequence goes on along the minus strand of NW_006262339.1, from coordinate 7,204,569 downwards.
AAAAATGAGCTTTTTATGAAGGGCAAAAATAGCCAAATTTTAGTAATGTTTTAGCTTTTAAAAATAAATTGTTGTTTAGTTGTGCTGTAAAAATAATCAGCTGTGAAGATAATCAATTAAATGTTTGGTAAAATTTATTTTTAAAAGTGTTTTGAATTTTAAAAGTAATCGTATATACTTAATAAATCTTACTATTAAACTGTTGTAAAAATTTAAATGACTGTATTAAATATAATATTAGAATAAAATTTATTTAAATATGCACAATCATGTATATGATTATTTTTTTTGGTGTAGGTATAGTAGTTGATAACTAAAATAAAATTTCTATATTATTAATTTTATTTTTTATTTTTTATTTTTATTATCTGAATATAATTAATGATGATGATAATAATTTTTTTAAAGTTGATAATTTTATTTCTTAATTAATAAGCACAATTGTAGATTTTTATCATTTATGTGATATATAATAGGAAAATATATTGATTACATTCATGGCCAACTAAATTGTACCTGGAAGCTGCTAAGACTAGGTATGACAAAAATTCCCATGGGAACGGGTACCCTCGGGGATTTTTCCCATTTGGGGAGGGTATGTGGATAATTTCATACCCAATTTCTTATTCGGGGAAGGGATGGAGAAATTTTTTTACCTAATTTCTTATTCGAGGAGGGGACGGGGATGAGGTGGAATCCCCATCCCCTACCCATTTCCCCATTTTAATTTTTAATTTTATTTTAATTTTTTAAAATTACTAGTAAATAAATTATAAAATCATAAATATTGGTAAAAATAAAAAATATCAAAATATTTATATTATTAAACTTTTGGGTCTAATTAACTAATTAAAGTCCTAAATTTTTATTTAGGACATTAAAAAGACCGAGTAGATTCTATTAGCCCAAAATTTTTTTAATTTTAATATTCTTTAAATATTTTAAACTTAAATCTATTTTTTATTTATTTTTATATGTTATAATTGCCCACAGCGAATCACAATTTTAATATCTTATCTAATATAATATAATATTTGCTCTTGATTTGCTCCGATTTAACTATTGTGTTGTAAAGGGAATAGTCCACATTTATAAAGTGCCCATGCCACTATTGAAAAAGTTAATTTTGAATCTAAATTCGATTTTATTTGTAACAATTTTATATTAAACTATTAATTTGTTCATGATAGTTTGTAAAAGAAGTTTGCGTCCATTGCATGCTGCATCACTTACTAATTTAATGTATGTGACTTTTGTAATAGATATTAATGTAAGATATATTTCGAATTTTACTTTTATTTGAATTTTTTATTTTAATATGATTAACTCAAAATCGAAAAAAAAAATATATTAGTTATTCGAGGATCGGGGACCCTCGGGGATCCCCTGTTATTTTCGGGGAGAGGATGAAGATTCTCTCAAGTAATTCTGACGGGGACGGGGACGGGACGGGGACATACGCAAATTATCGGGGATGAGTACGGGGAGATTGGTCCCCTCCCCTCCCCTCCCCATTGCCATCCCTAGCTACGGCACGACTCTACTACGATAACAGATATTTAATTAGCAAAACAAGTCCCTTGATTTGTTCCTCGAGTATTAATAACCTTAACAACTATGCGGTGATCTTCCAATAACGATTAACATTTTCAACATCATATTTAATGACAAATTGCTTTATCAACTCTCTGTTATTATTCGGGAAGGAGATGAAGATTCTCTCAAGTAATTCTGACGGGGACGGGGACGGGACGGGAACATACGCAAAATATCAGGGATGAGTATAGGGAGATTGGTCCCCTCCCCTCCCCATTGCCATCCCTAGCTAAGACACGACTCTACTACAATAACAGATATTTAATTAGCAAAACAGGACCCTTGATTTGTTCCTCGAGTATTAATAACCTTAACAACTATGCGGTGATCTTCCAATAACGATTAACATTTTCAACATCATATTTAATGACGAATTGCTTTAGCACCAAAAAAAGAAGAAAATGAGACCGGACTGGATATTAAATTTTATTCACAATTAGGCAGACAAGATTGGGATCGATATACTTTACCTTCTATTAGTCTATAAATACGTGGCATTTTAGTCTACGTGTACTCGACTCGAATCATGGAGGGAGATTCATATAAAATAATAAACCACTTTAACTCATGGTGAAATATGATCCTTTTTTTTCAGAATCATTTGGTTATGTAGTTTAATGACAATTCAATTTCCCTTTTCCACTCGACTGTTGTGTGCACAAATTAAACACGTTATTCCAAACAATTATTAATAATCCCTTAATTAAGATGCCATGGAGAGTAAGCTTGATATATTAGTGATAACATTCCAATTTAATTATTACTTCATTTTTCCAACAATGTTAATTCAATAAGGAAGCTGCTTGAGGGAATTTATGCTATTTATATATCAAGCAACAACCATATATATATACTTAATGCACACAAATTTCTTCCTAAATTGCTTTCATATTAAGCACAAACGATTAATTATCGGCTATTTTACTTATGATTGCTAACTTATTAATTACAGAAAATCTCTCTCTCTTACTTTTTTTCCCTCTTTTTTCCTTTCTTACACGCCAACATTCAAGCTTCATTAAATGATTTCCACACCCCTACCAAAAAACTAGTTCTAATATGCTATATACTCGCGAATTCACATATGTGCTGGTTTCAATAAACAAGTTATTGAATCGACATGTTAATTCTTCACTGGTTGCTTCATCAGATAAATAATGAATTCATGATGGGGAAATTGTATTATATTTTTGGTGCAGTTTTATCAGACTTCTTTTGATTTTATACCAGTACATTATGCCAGACGCGGAATTCCTTCTGGAAGCAAAATCAGAATTACTAAATTCAGTTACGATAGTACGATACCCATGCCGACAGATGCAGCAAATAAAGGAAATAATTGAAACCATAATTCTTTAATGCAACCACTTTCAGAATCTTCAAGCGTAGTTGTCTATCATAATAATAAAGCAATCCATCATCGGATCCATCATCCTTGATTACTATATTTTGTGGGATTAAAAATCAAATCATAATCTTAGTATTAAAGACTCGTACCAAATGTGCACCTGCAAAAAATGATTAATCATTTAATTATACCACAAATTAGTAGATGATGAAAATAGATATTTATTATAGGATAATTGTCAAGTACTCATGTAAATTTTTTTGATTTATCACTTCACCACAAAAAAATTCTGGCAGCAGCTCAAACCACACCAACCTTTGTTTAAAATAATAATAATAATAATAATTTACCACCAAATCATTAGCACCATAATGAAATGACGATGCCAGAAGAGCATTTAAGGCATTTCATAATCTAGTTTCTTTAGCCCAAATGACATCATTTTAATAATAGAGAAATTACCAATTTTCCATCTAAATTTTACTTAGTTCAATTCTTCACCCAGGAATTATGACAGTGGCTAAAAACAACCAAAATTTTATGTTTTTATCAATTACCACCGAATCATTAACATCATTAATGAAATGCTAACGTTACAGAAGTATTTAAGATAGTTTATTAATTGAATTTCTTTAGGTCAAAACAACACTATTTTAACAATACGGCTTCCATGAAGACATCTGGTGTTCATTCAATTTCCCTTTTAATTTCAATTTATTCTTATTGATAAAACTATTCATTAATTTTATTTGTTTAATTTATCTTGGACCTGTTCAATTTTTTTAGTTTAAATTTATTCGAATTAATAAATCTATTAATTTTATGACTCAATTATTTTTATTCATTCTGGGTGCAATTTTTTAAACAATTGTTTTTGTAACTTTTTTTTCCATTTCATAGGGTAGAAATATATTTTTAACGCACTTACATAGCTCTAACGACAAGTATACTTCTAAATATTTAGAAGAACATTAACCTCCACAATACACATTGAGTATTCAAATTCTTTGTGACATTAAGAATAATGCGATGAGGTGTCGACCACTGGATCACTGACTAATTTGCAAAAAATAAAAAAATGCGCATTATTGCAAATAACATAATGCCGATGGCCGTGATTGGATATATTTTCACTCATTTTATTCACTATAACAGTATATAAGGAGTGATGATATTTCCGCCCTGCAAATTCTGTAAATCCACTCCACTTTTAGAAAATAATTACAAAATATTCTCATTATTTTTAAAATTTTGAAATAAAGAAGAATTTAGAAGAATTAATCAATTAAATCTATCTTAATTTATTTTGTTGTGACTTAAATTTTTATTCTATTTTACTAATAAGATTACTTTAACCTAAATTTGAATTGACTATTTTATCCTTAAAGGGTAAAAATACCAAAATTTTAAATTAACTTCAACAATTTTTTAATTTTATACAAAATTCATTGTTTCTAAATAGTTAATTTTACTTTATTAGTATGATTATTAATTATTAATTAAACTAAAATAATGTCTTTACGAGAAAATACTCATTAAATTATTAGGCTGTTAAAATTATGTCATTTACATGTAAAATATTGAACATTATTAGACTTCATTTAAGAAGTTAGATTATGAATCACAAAATTAAGTACTTAAAGTATTAAATACAAGAACAAATATTTTTTTGGGCAAGTGGGTCATTTTATGTTATAAAGCAAAATAATTAAATAGAACTTATATTAAAGCCACTTTCATAGTTAAAAAAAAAAACTAAGTAAGAAATAAAAGAATAATTTAATTGATTAATTACATAATTTTTTTATTTGTATTTATTAGAAAAAATGTATATTTATTGTAAATATTTTTTAGAAGTGTGGTGGATTTACATAAATAATGGGGTGGAAATATCCCCACCCATATACAAGAGATAAATGAAAAAATTAATAATAATAGACTCAAAAAAATTGAAAAAATGGATCTATGTTCAACCAATCACACCTACCCAAAAAGATCTTTAGAATCGTTTAATTTAGAAAATCATCTTCGACTATATCATCATGGCATAATGATCTTAATTCTGTTATGTTTGTAGATTATATAATAGTCCTGATGATTGAGAAAGGATCCTCAATAGATCATTCTTAACCATCGAATATATATTGATCGCCTATTAAGAAACATGGGTTTATATACTGATCAAACATTACACAGATCCTATTCTTTTAAGACTTTAATTACTAAGCCTGAGAGTTGACTATCTCCTTGAGAGAAGGAAGCGCTCAGAAGCTTATAAACTCCTCCCCACCAACTTAAGAGGTCTAGAGTACAGAAGTTTTTAAGTTCTAACTAGAAGATGGAAAATAAAAAAGGAGATTTATTTATAGAGGATCGAACCAGTACATATACATAACATAACATAATATAAAATATATAGATGTACTTTTAATTTACACTTCATGTTCTTCTTCTAAGAAGAGAGTTAACTTTCTTCTGCTTAAGCTAAAAACAAGTTCAGTAGTAGAGCTAGCTAGCTCATCAAAGGCCTAATTTTAAAAAACCCCACAAAAACGTAAACATAATTAAAAACAGGAACAAAAAGAAAGAAACCCTAATTAATTTAAGCAGTTGATACTTGAGCTCCTGTTAAAAGAACCCAACAGTACTATCCTCTAATGACATGTTAATCAGGTCATCATCATCATGACCCTGATGAGCTGCAGCAACATCATCAAACAGCCATTTCTCTAGCAATGTGAGAGGGACTTGATGATGATGATGATGACGACTGTCCAATTTAGGCTTGCTTTCATCCTGAAACAGGCTAGTCTCCGAGGTCAAGTTCGCCGTCGTCTCAGACTGAGAGGCATCAGAGTTGGAAGAGTTGAAGCTAAACAGCGAGTCAAAACCCTCTGGTGTGGTTGCACTGAGCGCCCCTTCGCTTGAAATATTGGACCCGGACCCCGCCGCCGACGCATATGCCGTGTTGGTGAATGAATCCTGAGTGGTTTCAGAAATTTTTGGTGGGTTTTTCATCCAGTTTTGGAGCAACCGAGATATGTTTTCAGCATTTGATGCATATGGTGTGTTGTTGTAAGTAGTACTACTCATTGGCTTCAAGTTTGATTGATCAGGTGATAATAACAAATTAGCAGGGGAGGTAGGGCTTGTCTTGTCAAGGGACAAGGCTTCACAAAGGGCTTGTTTGGCCATGTGTATGTCTGTTTGGAGCCTTCTCTCCCACTGACCCTTATTGGAAGCTTGTTGTGAAGTAGATGAAAATCCATCTTGATTATTTTGTCCTCCATCGCTCCCTGTTTGGAGCTTTTTCAGCTTCTTTTTCAAGTGGGTGTTCCAATAATTTTTTATGTCGTTGTCTGTCCTCTGTGGAAGATATGAAGCTATGGCTGCCCATCTGCTCATCCAATATTTTTTAAAAATAAATTAGAAATTAAAATAATATAAACTCCCCTATTAGGAATTTAGGATTTACAAATTTTATTCGTAGACCATGCCTAGATTTGGAAACCAAAATGGTCTTGATTTGTTTAATATTTTATTACCTGTTGCCTAAAAGAGCTTGGAGGTGGATGATCATTTTTTCTTCATGATCAGTGAAGTTACCACGCTTGATTCCCGGCCGGAGATAATTTGTCCACCGGAGTCTGCAGCTCTTACTGCATCGAAGCAAGCCTTGGGACAAAAAAATAAAAAATAAAAGGGTCAATATTCAATTAAAAAAATAAAATATCACTGAAGAAGACGCTTGCTGCAGAATAATAACTACACCAATTTAATGAGCTAACCAACCGAAACCTAAAAGGAAAAGTTAAAAAAGATTAAAAAAGAGGGCGGAAAAAGAAACCTGTGTTAGTAGGAACCGATCTCCAATTTCCAGGACCATGTTCCTGAATATAAGAGACCAAGATGATGTCTTCTTCAGGTGTCCATGGCCCTTTCTTGACACCAATCTTGTCGCAGCAAGGCGGTCTCCCCATAACTTTCACTGGCTTCTCTCAAGACTATGAAATTAAGATTGATTTTCAGGATTGCTGCTGCTAATTCTGTGATCTATTTCCTTTTCTTTGACTTGGTTTGCTTTGGTTTATTCTTGATTTGTTCAACAGATATGGATGCTGAGCCTGAGACAAGCGTCCTGGGCAAGGGTTGCGGTGTGTATAAATAGAGAGACTGAGGGAGTTGTTTACGCTGACCGTAGAGAGGGTAAAAGGGAATTGATTGCTTACGAAAAAGAGTCAAAACGGACAGCGAAGAGCATTTACTCATTCCTTGCAAAAAGTCAGCTTTGCTTGGACCCTTCTCTCTTTCTCTCTCTGTGCGCCTCACAATACCGTGTGACATTCAATATGGGCATTTGTGTGGAGGTGGCATTGCACCGAAAACAGAAATCACTAAAAAGGAAAAATAAATAAATAATTTACTCGTCCCCATTTTTTGTCTTTTTTTTCTTTTGGATAAGACCCTTGTCCTTTGTTTTTTTATGGCTTTTTGGCAAGTAAATCGGTTTTCGGCAGACATTTTTTGGGCTTCTTCTCACGGTGTGAAAACTTATTGCGAACGATTCTAAACCTCATATCCTTGTGTCGTGTGCACGATTTTGACGCTAACGATGTTTGTTTTGTACACGATTGTAACAAAGAAACCATCCCACAAAGTGTAGGACATGTATCTCCTAGTAAACCCAACCCGATTTTTTCATAAAACTACTTTTTTAATTATTTTGTGTACGGTTTGTAAGAGTAATGATGATCATAAAAACAATCTTTTAACTATTTTGTGTACGGTATACGAGGGTAATGACATATATGAGGTGAAGTAGTGCTCTTTTTTTTTTTAGTAATATTATCGGTACGATTAATTTATAATTTTAAGGTTAGTGTTACGTTACGTTACGATATCGTAACGTACGTCACACATAGAAACAGTAGCGGGTCCTAATTTTAATATTATTTACATAGTCATAACTTATATCACTTATTCTAATTATCCTTATATGATGGATATTGATGCTCATTAAATTGTTTTTTTAGTATATATCAAGTAAAATGTGGGGGTGTTATATTATACAGGGGCTATATTATAGTCACTCTCATTGTAGACATCAAATGGGCATCCACATAAAGAATTCACTACTTTCAAAGTAATTTATATTGTTGTTCAAGTAACCACATATTTGAAACAAGCTTTATGAAATATGTGATAATATTCAAATTTTCATTTATTGATTTTGTGTATTTCAATAATAAATACTTAAATATCATTTAATTTTGTCAAACCATTAGGGTACTCTTTTCTTTTTCTTTGAATATTTTATACAATACTCTTACTAGATTATACAACTGTGACCCCTCGTGTCGTGTATGTTGATATTAGTGATATTGTATTAAAGATTACAAACATCTGGGACCTCTCGTGTCATATAAATTGATATTCTAAAGTGCTGCTTTATGCTTTTATGAAGACTCAAACCCTTACTCTTATGTGAGTTCGAGGGTTCTCCCACTAAGGTAAAGGCTCATTAATATTAGTAGTTTTTCAGAATCTAATTTTAAGAATCAGATTTAAAATTAATTTCATATCTATTTTCATATATATTATAAAAATCTAAACTTATTCTTATTAATTAGGAAATAAAGTTATTAACTTAAAGAGATTATAAATATTAACAACTATATTAAAATAATAGAATAAAAATAAATTAATAACACAAATATTTATTTTAATTATCAATTATTATTATATATACAAAATAAAAAATAGTTTAAATATATGTTTATACATGTGTAAATAAATTTTATTCAACATTATATTTAATTCAGTTTTTTACATTCTTACAGCAGTTTAACAGTAAATTTTATTAAATATATAAGATTACTTTTAAAATTCCCAACATATCTAAAAGCAAATGTTACCAAATGTTTACCTAATTCTCATCATAGCTGATTATTTCTAGCACAATTAACAACAATTATTTTAAAAGTTATAGTATTACCAAGCTTACCCTTATTCAGTTATGTTTAAAATCAATGAATATGAATTTGTTGTAAAGTTTTAAGTTAAAATTTAAATAACCCCTGCCTTATTATTTATTTATTTCTTTAGATCATACAATTACCTTATAATTATGTATATTGTAATTTCTCCAAAAGTTAAAAAAAGAAAAATGGTTAGCAGCCTCAAAGTTTGTTGTCACATTTTTTTCTCCTATGTATTATATTTAATATGTTATAGCATAAATGTGTAACAAAAAACTTAGGGTCTACATCCAATTAGTGCATTAAGTAATCTAAGGTCATTGTAACATATAACCGTTATATAATAGTTTTATTAACTATTTTTTTTAGTTTGTAGATAAAAATTTCTTACAAATATTGTTAATAGTTTCTTTAATTTCTTCTTTTTAATTATTAGTTAGTTCAATTAGTAAAATCTCTTTGAATATTTTTGTCTTCCATTAAATTATAACTGAAAAAAAAAATTCTCCTCAAAATTTTATTTTTACATGCACTTGTCAACTTATTCCCTGCATATAGTACATATCCCAAATGTGGGCATCATCAATACTCACTTTTCATTCCTCATTTCTCCAGTACTTTCGTTCGTGAAGGTGAAAAAGTTACCCATAAAAAGAATTCACTGATCGATGCGGTGTAAACAACGGTTAATCGAGAGGGAAAGGTGAAAGCGACAAACAATGGGGTTTACTTATCTCTTGTCTTGTGTGTGCCAAATGGATATGAGGATTTAAGGTAAGCTAATGTCAACCATGGCTGGCAGCCGTGAGCCTGCTCATTAATGCTTTGACGGTTGTATGTATGCTTATCAGTTCACAACGAATTAGTCAATTAGGTTATTTGTTAATTATCTTAAATAAATATCATCAAAGAAAAGAAGGAAATAATAGTTTCCATATGCAATTTGCATGCCCTACACAATTTATTTTGAGAGAGAGGACTCCTTAAGTAATTTTCAACTTCCAAGAGAGCCCGTTAAAATGCCATATTGAAATAAAAATATTGTACCTTAATATTGAATTTCCGGTAGAGTTAGATGCGATGATTGGTTGTAAATGAATAAGAATTATGGTTATGTGGCCCTCTTCTTATTTTTTTTTTTTTTTAATCTAGAAGAATACTATAAGATCCATCATTATTAGGTACAAACGTTCTTATTTTTTAAAATATAAATTTGAGATTTTTAATATTATGAAAAATTTAAATTTAAATTTTAAAAAATAAAAATACCTAAATTAGAGAAAAATTACATATTCCTAATAACTTACACTAATGGCTAGCCCTTTTCTTTTAATAAAAAATTGGCACAACTAGCTGGCGTATATTAAATGGACAACAGTCAAATCAACGGGATTATATAACCATTTGACTCTCTAAATCACTGCATGCATGTGAATATTTTGATGGGAGAAAATGTTATTGCAAAGTACATCCTTCGTGAATTTTGAACCACAGAAAAACCTTAAATAATTATGCATGATACGCCAAATTTTTGAATCACTTATTGATATGTAATAATATATTTTATTTTATGTATTATTATTTGGTATGACCGATAGAATGTTATTGAATTACTAATAGAATTTTATTAAATTATTGTATGAATGATATAATAGGTGTAGTTACAACTGAATAATAATATAGTTACAATGACAGCATATCATATTTCTCTATCAATTAAACCCCAAAAGTCTTTATTGAGATAACCATGATTAATTAATCAGACACCAAATTATCAACTCAAAAGCTCACATCATTTGACCAGCTAAACTAAGCACAAGTTGATCAGTATTTCTTTTCGGAAATTATAAAGATTTGAATTGAAATTCTAGTTTGTCTGTGTGAATTTTACTTGACGTTTGGCACCCTCATTTAATATAAGTCTATTAGATAGCCTGTTGTATTTTATGCTTTCGCTGGTACCCTCTATTCGTCTCAATTTTACTACTATGATATCACAATCTATTTTAGTTTACGATTTCGTTATTATGGCCCTGTTGAGTTAAAATCCTAATTCCACCATCAGAATCACCATACTGTTAATTACTAACTGAAACTCCCCCGGCAATTATTTGACTAGCTGGCAAACCAGATGTTAATTTTCACCCTCTCCAGATTTTTGTTCGAATCATGCCACTCTTTGAAATAAGATACACGTGTTATCTTCTTGAATTTTTGAAGGTGACAGAGATCATATATATGCTGTAAGCATAGAGGAAAGAAGCAGTCGGCGAAACGATCTCCGATTCTTAGCATACGCGGGATCTGATGACTAGGTGTTAATTTAGATTTTTGCGACGGGTTGGGACAAGTGGACGGTCAGTGATGCATGTATGTGTGAGTAAGAGAGAGAGTAAAAGTAACAATACATGTGTTTCGGACTCCGAGCCAGGACCCATGGATATTGAATATCGAAAGTGATAGACTATGAGCTTAACGTTTGCCTCGAAAAGGATCCCATCGAGTAGAGAGCCCTTTGATTTCCATCACTTTCTCCAGCTCTTTCTCTAAGCAATGTTATTGGAGGGATATTAATGGTGGATTTGACTCTGGGGGGGACAATTTTGAGTAGTGTTCGTCGTTTAATTATTCTTTATCATATGGGGTTGGATACAAATAAACATACAAACTTCCGAAAGTTACGTAGAAAGTATATGAGTAAGACTGTATTCTCAATCTGAAATCAAAATTGGGTACATATGAATACAATTACCAAAACTGCATACGCTGGGGATTGAATACTGCTTTAAAAGATTGTAAGAGAAGAAAAAGTCTTCCGGCCGGTGACTGGGCTCTTCTTATCCACGTCCTGCAATGGACACCCAGCAAAATGACGCTCATTAATTATAGCATATACTACAATTTTGTTATACCAAAATTTTGTAAAATGTCACACATATAATTAATGAATAAGGACAGCAAAGCAATATGTATAAAGCTTCTAAAACTTAAAACAAATAAAAACAAATTAAAGACTCCTGAGTAGCAAATGTGAAGTGGTAGACTTTCTGCGCTGCTGGATTATTTAATAAACACTTTTGACTATTTCTCTACTTAAAAGTGTGACCATTTATTAGCAGGGAAGACGATGAGGACACCTCCATAACCAGACAGGGATGGTGCCACGCGTCATGAACAAAGTCTCTTAGTGTTTATTGCACAAGAAAAATAGTGATATGGGTGCGGATCAATCTTTGATCAGTTTTGAATTGCATGCAAATCCTTTTCTCGAATTGGCAGGTGAGTACAAAATTCCTTAGTTCTTGATTTTTTTTGTTTGCCCTTTTTTATTTGTCTTATGAAATGGCGTTTCACACTTTGGTTCAGCTTCTTGCTTTCACAAATTAGTGGGCATAAAGAAAATGACTATTCAAAAAATCAGGAACCCACTTTAATTCATCGTATGAAGTTCTTCCACCACACAAATATGGGATACTTATGAATAATAAACATTATGTTTTTATATTTTAAGATACAAATTTGAGAATAGGCGTTGTTCTCGAATTATAATTTAATATCACATTATAATAAAATATTTATGGTAGAATTTATATTTTAAAACGTGCAGAGATTTACTCATTGAGAATAAATTTATATCCATCACATGAGGAAACACTTAATTGATAGAATGCTTTGATAAGAATTTTATTAAATATTTTTTATATGGTTAAATTCCATTTATATTTTACAACGAGAAGTCGAAATCTAAATTAGATTCTCTATCATCAACTTAAACATAAAGTGGCCGCTAGGAGTAGCAAAACAAAGGCGTGAAACATAAAGTGAATTGTAGGGATGTAAGGAACTTTGTTAGGTAGTGCTTATAGGTATGGATAATTTGTAAACAATAATGCGATCTTATCAAATAAAAACAAAATGGTGATGCAAAAGCTTGTTGCTAAGCTACTTAAATTTAGAGAAGGCAATCACACATTTAATTTCTTTGAAAGTAACAACTCAAATGCTCAACCATTTTTCTTTTCACAGTATTTAAGCTTATTTCCAAAGATAATATGTCACCGTTTTTATAAATATGATTGTCAAAAAAGATGACATGCCACCGTTTTTATAAATCTGACATAATTGATTACGATGAAACAAATATGTCCTAACACGTCTCGTTCAATCACAATAAAATTTTTAATTGATTGTAATGAGTCTGCATGGTTTTAAATCGTTTCAAGGAGTACAGTGGCGAGCATTAAATATTATTAATTGCTTGTACTTACCGAAATGTTTCAATGTTATGGAACAGTAACATGAACTAAGAAAAAAAGAAAATAAAAACATGTTTAATAATCAAACGATGAATTCTTGGAAGAATGAAGATATACAAATCGTACAAATTCTTGAGAAGAATGAAGATATACAAATCGTACAAACAAAAATTCCACGTGTCAAGACAAGAGCAACCCACATGGCAAGGGCGGCCGGTGCTTCAATTTAAATATGGATCCACGTGTCGAGAGGGAGAGAGGGCGAGCTTTTTAGGAGATCCTCAATACAACAGCACTTAACATGAAACCGCGGAGGGGGGAGGGGGGTGGATATCTAAGCGATAGGTCACCAATCACCATCCTTCAAATGTGAAGCACGGCAGAAGCAAACGGGGACGCTTTACCTTACCAAAGGCGCTTGTTATGTTAGGTCTAAAAATCGGAGCCCACCCATGCGAAAAGGCATATTTTATTCGCATTATGTGGGCTTCGGCCCATCCTACAACTCAATCGCGACCAGCCATTCGGCTGGCATTGTTGCAGTTTTCATTGATCACCTTGTTACGTAAGTTAGGGCACAGCCACTAAACGACTACAGAAGTATTTGAGTTCATGAGGGGATTCGCTTGCTTGCTTCTTCTTCTCCTCCTCCTCGAGAAGTGTTATGATAATGTTATCCAATGATTTCCTCACCATTTTTAACAAACGATTCCAAGATATGTGAACGGGCAATGATATATATATATATTTTTAAACAAGGAATAGATTTCATTCCATGCTTGTAAATTGTAATATATGCAACCAATGAAACTATATTTCACTTCACGAGGAGAGATGGTTTATTGACAGATATAATAATAATAGGGTCTTATGAAGAAATTGATACACAACTTGTTATATTTTAGACTTGATTAAACCTAGAAATTTTAGATGTAGAAAGAGATTTAGATTTTAGTGGAGAAAGACGACTATTAATTTAAATTATATGAAAAAAAAATTCTCATTAGAGTTGAAGAATGAAAAGGAATATGATTATGTAATAGGCATAGATTATATTATGATGATTTTCTTTGATTTGTAAGTTAAATATAAATTTTTGATGAAATGTGATAAACATTCATGCGGCTATTTGAGACATTTTAACAATTAGCACTAACTGAAGCAATGATCATAAACTTTTGAAACATTTTAAAAATTATGACGATCAACTATAAGTTGAGGATTTGATGCAAAAGACTAAAGGAAAATTACCCATATTGTATTCCTTTTCCTTAAATTCGTCTGGTCCACGATTAAAATGATTGTCCTTGATTGAGTGACAATGATCTTACTCATTGAGCAAAATGAGCTAAACCCTAGAAATGTAAATACTTTAGCTGGTCCAATAGCTAAATTTACTTTGATAATTGCACATAAAACAAACGACATAATAAATGCGACAAGTTAATTCCACATGATAGTGTTAGATTTTAGTAATGTCATTTATGTTCTTACAATCCCTTAGAATTTTGGCCATGTATAGTTGGTTGCCTTCTCCTCTCATTGGAGAAATGTCACCAATAGTTGTCATCCCTCTTATCAATTAAATGAATGAAAACATTTTAAGAATTATGTCCAATGAACTTCACTCGCATTCCATTGCAAAGTGCTTTTATTAAAAAAAAAAAAAGCTTAAATTCTCGTACACACAACTATATATGTGAGAAAGTAAAAGAACATGTGACCCATATCGCAACACTTCATCTCTACTGTGCAATTTTGTGTTTGGTATTGATTCTCAATCAATCTTTGAAAGAATTAAAAATGAAACAACACCAACTTTGATACATTCATTATGAGATGTTATATCACTTTAACTTACCAAATAGAATTCCAACACGTTGAAATTCATTGCGTCTAGTTTCTAAAAACAATATAGTTCTAGATCTAGCTCTTATCCAACCCGAAAAATTTAAAAAAAGGGCCAAAGAATGGAAAGGAAAATCCTAAAGAAGCAATCATCGTTTTTTCATGTCACGAAATTTAACAATGTTTTTGACGGTGCAACAGCTACCCACTTTTGATGGTGCATTTATTCGTACCTGTTTCAATTTCTACAGGGTTCCTAATTAAATTTTGCATAACACGTGGAACTATACTTTACAAACATATAAACATGAAAAAGCAAGATACATATCATTATTAAAATTTTATTGTGGCACACTAAGGGGCGAGTTTGGCATCACGGTCGAGATTAGAATTGATAGGCTATGATTGTAATAAATCGAATTATGTGTGGTGTAGTACGTTATTAACTTAGAATGCACATATAATTTTTATTTTAAAAATAATTATAAATTGAATAACCTATTATTTTTTTATATGATATATATTTTGTGCTATTTTACTTAAACATTTATATGAATAAAAATCACATCTCTTGTTTTTAGAGAGCAAGATTAAAACCCTAATAATTTAATAATCTAAACAATTCAATAAGTTATCTCAACTTTTTTATAGAGCCACTGTTCGAGTTCGAGATTTCATTATTATCCTTAAGAGCGACTGTTGCCGTCACTCCGCTATTCTTCTTTATAGTTGCATGACTTTGGATATATAATGTAGAGGGAAAAGTCAAATTATTGTACGAGAACGGACAAGTAATTATGTTATAATTTGTATAAGTATCCTGAGCGCAGACTATCAACGTCAATCAATGTAAACAACTTATTTCGTATGCGAGATTTAATAGACGTTGCATGGTACCTTTAGAATATGACTAATGCTAAGTTACATGCATGTACCTTACAACCCTCTCACATAAATAGTGAATGATGTGGGTCCACTCACTATTCATGTGAGAAGGTTGTAAGGTACATGCATGTAACTTAGAGGGATCCTATTTTGCCTTTTGCGCTGTCACTGTATTAGATCTAATGGAGGAGTAGTTTGCTCTAATCATGGAAACTGATCCTAAAGATGTGGTTGATTTTGTTTTACAGAAAAAAAAAAGCAGCAGAATTGAAATCTTTTGAACCATTGTTGATATCCAAAACAACATGTAAAGGGGGGATAAGATGTTCAAAATTCAGCATATTCCAAAAAATTGTAATGCAATTGCTTATGCCCTAATTAAAATAGCTTTTGCTAGTGGTGATACTTATGTTTGGAAGGGGTCATTTCCTCAAATTATATATGTATTTACTAAGTTGATTTAACGAAAGTAACTCTTTCTATTAAAAAATAAATAATGTTAATGTAAGAGTAGTTTCAAAAAAGAAGAAGGTAATTTTGTAGCTGAAGTAGAAATACAAGAACAAGGAAAAAGAAAAAAATAATCAACATTGGGATTGAAAGAAATAGCACATTACATTGAAAAAAAAAATAAAAGTTGCAGAATTGAAAAAAAAGTATTGATTTTTTTTTCTTGACTATGATTAAATAGAGAAAATTGGGTAGAATATGGAAGGAGAGGAAAGAAGAATGGGAAAAATGGAATTATCATAATGCTTATAAATAAATTAGAAACAAGAAAGAAAATAAGAGAGAAAGTATATAGGGTTCCATCATAAAAGACGAAAAGAGGGTGTGGTACAATGGGGAATACCACAGCTTTGTCCGTTTATACTTATGGTGATATTTATAAGTCGTACGTTATAGATGGTCATATATCGTAAACAAGCTGCCGTTCATATGAGACAAATTCCTGTATCGTGACAAGGACTCGACTCACAATAATTCATTTACGCAGCAACTTTGGGTTTCAACATTCTAACGAGAGAAAACAAATCCTGAGAAAACAAGTCCTGAGCTTTCAAGGTGACCATTAGTCCGAGAGTTTTTCTTTACGATTTACGCCTAGTATAAAATTAGCTATTGAAACAACAACCATGTGAGAATCAGAGACACATTAGCGTCAGCGCGAAACGAAATTTTGGGTTTTTAGACTTTTAATCTCTTATGTTTCATCGAGTAATCATCAATCTGAAGAGCATTTTTATCTTTTGTTTCTTAATTCTTTAAACCCATTGGTTACAAATATTAAGTCTGTGCTTCAGGAATGCTAAATCAGTAATAGTTCAAATAATCAGAATGAAAAGAAAAGAAAAGAAAAGAAAATAAGAAGGAGACTTCTGCTTCTGTCTGTTTTCACCATCGTGATCAGATTCCATGAGCATAAAACAGGCTATAAAGTTTACCCATTCCATTGGGTGCAAAAAAGAATCCATTAAAAAAGCTAAAGTAACTGTCGATTTACATCTTTGTTGACAAATTTTTTGATGTGATGCCTCTTTTGAAATGCAAGTGCAGCTTTCTACGTAAATATGTGTGATATTTTCACAAAGTTTTTCAAGGTACAAACTGCAGTCCCGAAATCTCAGAGATGCGTCGTGAAGAAGAAAATCAAAGAACAGTTAAGAGAACTACACCCAGCTGGAAAGAAATTCCGCACTCAAACTGACTTCAATCACTGGGTTCAAATGTCTGTTGCAAAAACTGGTAAAGCTCCTGTGCGACCATAGCGGGATACTCTTCTTGCGGCAAAAGAGCACCTGGAACCTCGACAAACTTAGTAACTCCTTTGGCTCCCTTGAGTGCTTCCATCTCAGCTTTTGACCTCCTCGGAGATCCTTCAGTTGACACAACTAGAAGTGGCAACTTTCCCTCCAAATCTGCAAAGAGTTGCAGGAACTCCTCTCGGGAGTTAACTGGGTCGAGAAGACCAGTTAAGAAAGCAGCTGGCACATAACGGGCTCCTTTCCGTTTTGTTAGTGTGTATCTGCTTTCGACGATGCCTGGAGTGACATTGTCAGGATTCGCGTAAACATGGGATTTGTATTGGGATTGAATTGCCTTCTCATTGCTAACAAGCATATTATACATCATCCAGCCTACACCAGGGGCCCTTAAGGTTCCTCTAAGCAGCCCGTATCTGGTGAAGTCATGAAAAATGAGCAAGAGAAATCACTTCATTAAACAATAACTGGATTCAATAACTAAAAATGTTATTGTCAGTCAAGTTTTCTTTAAAGAAAATTTAAAAAATTTCTGAAGAACAAACCGACAGCACCAGGTGAGAGGGATCCCTATGAACGTTTTAAATTGTCATGGGACCTAGCTAAGTTGCAATATAACAATCCAGATTCAGATTTACTGTTCCGAGGTCTCTATTTTGCATTGTTCTTCCAATCACTTTGAGTCCACAGACATGTCAATTGGTGATTGCTTCATTTTTTAATATTATTTTCAAGATGGAGTACAATCATGAAACCTTGGATCTCTATATTGTTTCATCTCAGGTGAGTAGTCTGTAATCAAAAGTCTAAATCCTAAAATGGTAACAAATCTAAATTTAGTAAACCTCAGTACATATGACGTTGCGCCAAATTTAACATTAAAAGGACTTTTGACCATTTGAGCTCTCATTCAAGAGGCTATAGAGGCTATAGACAGCAAGGTGACTCGCTCTTAAGTATTCCTGACAATGCATAATCTTACCATTCAGCACACAATAACCAATCAAAGCATGCACAGCATTTTCCGTCAAGAAAAAAGCAGTCTATATCAAAGGTAAAATGACATTCACTATACCTTGTTTCCATGCTAGAATCTCGACCAAAAACAATTGGAAGTGGACCAGCCCAGGTGGGTGCAACGGCAGCTATGGCTGTGGGCTTCACCAAATTCTTTTTTGCAGCACGAACTGTTAATGTGGCAGCATGCCCTCCTCCAAAGATCACCAAATCACTTTCTGGTTTAATATAGAATATTATTAGCAACCACAATTCCTTGACAATATTTAACACATGGAATTCATGGTAACAGAAACCCTGAAGGAGACAACATGCAAAATATTGTACGTAGTTCACTGCAAAATACAACCATCCATAAACATGAGGATGGTTATGAGAAATATGTGCTTGGGGACCTCATGCAATGTCCAAAAGAAAACCGATGTCAGAACATGAGTCATTGAGAAACAGAGCTAAAAAAGCACACAGAAACATTTGTTAAAAAAAAATCACCAGATTGTTAACATTTTGACTAAAACAAAAAGTCCAAGAATTCAAAATTCTATGACATCAATGGCCCAAATTGAAATTAGTTTCCACATCTTAGTCATATTGTTGTGCATGCCATCATAGTCATAGATCCTCAAACTCACAAACAGTTGACAAATGACCAAATTTCTGTTCATTGAGCCCAAGGTGTTTGGTGTATGCTGCTTTGTTATGAAAAACTAATCACTACTAGAAATAAAGAAGTCCCAAGTGAAGTGATAAAGGAGAAACTGCATCAAGTCTTTTTGAATCTCTGTAAGGACTAGAAGATTTAAAAAATCCCTAATCATATAGATATTCCCTAAAAATTTATACTAAAACAGCAGCCGACAAGATATAAGAGAGGTGGATAACAGTCTAAGTAAAGAAAATTTCTATTACTGAACAAGTGAAATATTATAGAGAATTAACCTACTGTATTTTCCTTTACCCATGACATAAAGAAGAATGATAGGCTGTGCATCCAACGGTTTCTTACTTGCTTACATATGTGCATACAAACTTCTAAAAATCCGAGAACTTTTCGTTCATTGAGGCAATCTCTTTCACTTAATTGGAACCGAATATAGTTATAAATACGAAATGGAGGGACAGCAGAGCAAGACATTTCTAGAAGAGTGAAAATTCAGCTGAAACAAGATCAACGAAAGACCAAAAACATCTCAAAAAATCAAATACGTTGTTATTAAGTAATTTTAGTATAAGACCTCAGGCATGTCCTTGACAAAATAAAGAGCCATCAAAAGGCAAAGGGAGCATTATGATAAGGATGATCGGTGAAGTAATCAACAAATAATAGTGACTTCAGCTTTAACAACCTGATGAGCTTACAGGGCTATCAGGTGCATTGATTAAGTCAACCACAAATTTCTCCATCACATCAGCATTGTAATCCATCTTTGGTCTATCAGAGTAACCCAAACCAGGCCAATCAACAATAGTAGCACGCCAATTGACTTTGCCAACTCGTTGAACAATGTCTTGAGCCACCAATCTCCATTCTTCAACAGTGCTAACATCGGAAATGGTTGGTATCATAAGGATATTTTTAGAAGGGTCAGGGCTCTCTCTCTCATGTTTCTCATAATAGATATTGATAGAATTTTCCTTGAATTTCCATTGCCAATTACCAGTCTGAAATAAAATGAGACCACTATGAGCCAAAACACAATAACCAAGACAGTACTAAAAAAATTCACAACCACTTGGCATCCATTGAAAAACAAATGAAATCATAAGTTGCTAATTAAACTCCGTATTCTCGCTGTTATTATTGTAGAAAGAGTTGTATTTAGAAATTAAGTTAAAGCTACAATAAAACAGTTCTGTATCACATAGAATTTTATACAAGTTCATCTAATTCTTTTACAGAAATTGAAAAAAAAGGTTCCATTAATGATCCCTTTAATTTTTTTTTTGTCATATCATTAATCATCCAATTCGCACTTGAAGTGTTCTTAGCAACTACAAACGTACAATAATAGCCATTGATAAACACATAAAGACTACCATGGAAATGAATCAAAACCTATTCATATCACTTCAGTTGGTGCCCAACTTCTTTTGACATTTCAACTTTCAATTGCTAAAATAAACGGGCTCATCTGGATAAAACAAGAAGAAAACATTTCATTGTATATGATTGAAAAATTCAACCCACGTAAATTAAACAAATACTGAGATTTTCCCATCCATCAAAGCCATTATTTCGTAATCATCAAAAAAATAATGACAAGAAAATAAGAACCTGTAAGCAAAATGATCTGACCTTTGATGGGGTTGACTGTTTTTCGACAACGGAGGCTGTAGAGTAATCGACAGAAGTTGAAGAAGATGCCTTGAGTGAAGTGGGTTTTAGAGAGTGAACATTTTGAGACAAAAAGGGTCTGTAAATTTTGCGGGAAAGGGTGAAAGATGAAGATGAAGAGATGGAGAATGTTGCAGAGAAAGCCATTGACAGGGAGACAATACAATGCAAATGAGTGTAAATTATTAAGACAACACGGTTCAATAAGAATCTGGTTTCGACTTGGAACCAGAACCGCTTGAGTGGGTTGAATTCGCTGGTCTCGGTTGTAGCCAAGAAAAATATGAATCATAGTTGGTGAAATAAAAAGAGAATGAGAATAAAATATAGGTAATTTATCGTCAGCCCCCATATGTTTTAACAATTAGCGCCGCGCACCCAGATGTTTCAACCATGTGCGGCGTGCACCCATTTCCGTTAAATAAACAGTTATTTGCAATGGTGTAAGGGTAAAAATGAAAATAGCTACTCTGAAAAAAAAAAAAAAAATCATTTAGTTTCCAGAATCAAAGCTTAACTAATCATTTCAACCTCTGTAGCTTTACTATTCCTTCGTCATGTCAATGAGCTTGCTTGTACAAGAAGCTCAGCTACTGGAAATTGGAGGGAAATCCAAGATGAAGAGACCTAAATGGCAGGAAAACCACCCATTATCACCTACTACTCTTATATACCACCCATTATCACCTACTACTCTCATATATATTACGGAGACAATTTTTTTTGCTGCATAATTCAGAAAATGCACTGAGATAACAGAGGTTTGAGAGCTAAACCAGTGACCCGTCCTTAAAGGAGCTAAGGTGAGTGAGAGCACTTTTATTTAATTTCGTTAGGTATACTGATTTGCATGTCATTTTGAATTGCTATATTTTGTGATTTGAATAAGTACAATTGCATTTTTGGATTTGATTTTATTATGGATGGTTGTGGCATTGGTTCTATTTAATTTTCTTTGGTCATTGATCATTGCTTGTTTGGAGAATGCTGAGATGGTTGTTGATAATTCATTGGGTGAATGCCCTTAATTGATGAAATTAACAAGGATTTTTGTGTTTAATGTTGTGTGTACATGATCTAAAGCTCAACAACGAACAAGTGTTGTTTGTATCAATATGCTGGTGAGTTTTGTCAATCATGGTGAAGTTAAGGAGGGTTGCATAACATTAATATTTATACTGGTGGAACCCTCTTGCCGTTATGTTACCGTTGCAAAGGAACTGTAAATGATGCCATCCGCTGCCTATATATAGCCGTTACAATGCACAGCTGCACATGCTTTACCTACGCTTGTAATGTGTTTATCTAATGCCACATATGTATTGTAATGAAATTATTTTTGAAGGGCAAGAGTGTAATGTTAGTGACTTCACATAAGACAAAACTAATATGAATTTGTTTGTAATATTACCTTTTCAAATTCAAACTTTCGGCAATGCTGTTATTTCCATTTTTACCCCTACTCCATTTGAAATAACCGTTTATTTAACGGAAATGGGTGCGCGCCGCACATGGTTGAAACATGTGGGTGCACGGCGCTAATTGTTGAAACATATGGGGGCTGACGATAAATTACCCTAAAATATATTGAATTCATATATTTTTTTAGTTAAAAAATGATTATTTTTCTCATGGGAAGCCAGGGAAGGTGGTGGAATTTTCATAATTTTACTTTTATCTTTAATTAAATTATTATTATTTTATTTTTATTATGGTTAAAAATAATAAAAATAATTAATAATTACAATAAAATAATAATATAATTATAAAAAATAAATTTATAGAAAAAATTTGTATTTGTATATTATTCAATAAAAATAAAAAATAACTTATAATAAAAAATAAAAATATAGTTTTTGTAACACCATCGTCACTTTCTTTTTATTATGTCAAAATTAATGTAGCTGATATTCATTATAGAAAAAAAGGAATTTAACAAAGTAAGCTTGTAGTTTCTACTTCGTATCCACATGGCATATATCTAGTGGCTCCCTAAAAGCACAGACAACAATAGACTGCCACGTTATCATCTTTGATGATAGATAAACTCATCTTTTCCCTCAATTGGCCTTCTCCTATCTACACAAACATACCCCAAAACTCTCAATACTACATCAGTTTTCAATCAAATAGAACCTGGAAGCACTCACTGAAGTCTGAACTCATAAAAATCAAACAACAGATAAAACCCAGCAAGGCAAATGCTATTCTTAGCCGTCTGATAAGCTTATTACTTTGTCATTTAACCAGAAATGGACGGCCTCTTCGTCACCACCACTGCGACTGCCAGCTCTTTCTCTGCTAAAAATTTTCTTTTTCATTCGGTGTCGAGCTCAAGAAGTAGAACAAGAGTAAGAGTAAGAAGAAAAAACATTTATTTCCCTCAAAGAAGTAAATTTTGCGTATTTGCAGCGAAAGAAGAGCCTAAGTTTGATCAGTGGGACCTTATGGAGCTCAAGTTTGGCAAAATGCTTGGTGAAGACCCCAAACTCACCCTTGCCAAGGTTCCCTCTTTCCCTTTTGCTTGTTCCTTTTTCTTTTTAATTATTATGTTTACATGAATTTATGTTTGTATGTATGTGGAGGGCTTTATACATACGTAATAAGTATGCATGTATTCAGTGTTGTTTTTAGATGCTTTATTTGGTAAATTAGCAAATGGAAAGATTTCTGAGCTTGAACGGAGTTAGTATTGATCTGGATTTTAGAGTAACTTTTCATTAGGCAAATTTGGAACATTTGTTGCCTGTTTGTTTTTTGGAATGCAAATTGTTTTAAAACAAAGGAAGCATAGTAATATAGTAACATTTTGCTCTGAATTTCTAGTGTTCAACTAGCCGTGTGAGTCTCTAGTTGTAATTTCAGTTTTGTTAACAAAAATGTATAATTATATGCATGTTAGAGGTATGCGTATACATTTATGCTTGTATTGATGCTGTGTTTTGATGTTTTACTACCGAAGATCAAGAAATGGGCAAATAAATCTTGAGTTGGAGAGTTGTACTGGTTTCACCCCATAACAAGCTCATTAACAAGCTGTGTTTGATTTTTTTTTTCCTTTTTTTTTCCCTTTCCCGTTCAAATAATACGAATGACGTTCTCCAAACTAAGCATACAAAAATTTTGTCATGAATTTCTACATTCTACTATTAGACTTGAACTTGTGACTGATTTTCATTTACTGAAACTGACAACAATTTCATTTAAGTAAGCAGATTATGGGTAGAAAAGTGAATCCAGAAGCATCTTATCTTGAAATTGAAAAACAATTTTATAAGAATAAGGGCAAAATGCCAGAAATAAATGAGGTTCCCTTTGACGTGTCTGATGAAAAAAAACCATCATCAAGTTCATCAGATGGATTGAATTTGGTGCGGCCAGTTCCAAAGAAAGGAGTCAAATCCCAAGACAGCGATAGGCCTCTTGAGCCCCAGATAAAGAAACCAAGCCCATCAGTTAGAAGAGCAATAGATAGAAGCAAGAGTAGCATCCCTAATGTTATCTTGAGAAAGCCGACTATGGTCAATGCGGATGATGTTGAAGATATGCCGTCAAGATTGAGGATGAAACCTAATTTGTCATTGAAAATGAAGAATGAGCAAGCAAAGGAGAAGTTTAGTGATATGACGCTCTTGAGAAGGCCAGAAGCAACAACTGTAAATGTAAATGATGATAAGAAAGCAGATATTTCTGGTTTTGCAGAGGCCAAATTTGCTGATGATGGTACTGGGGTGAAAACAAGAAATGCAGAAGGGGAAAATAATTATGTTGATTTCACACTATTGGAAAAGCCTTCAGCAATGACTGTGAAGGCAAATCTTGATGAAAAACAAGAACAATTAGGAGATGCGGAAACCAGAGTTAAGGGTCATGACAACGTCTTAGAGGAACCTACACTAGAAGATAACTCTGTCATAGGTAATGCACAATATAGTCATGTTGCTTGAAAAAAGTTTCTTTGGTTGGAATTGTCTGTGATATTTGTTGGTTCTGTAGGGTTTCCTTTTTTCCTGTGTTCATATTGCAACTCAACACCTAAATTTATCTTATTCGTCCTCTTCCTGTCTAAGCAAGAGCAGAAGAGCATTTTGCTTAAAAAGGTTGAAACTGATATTGTGCTTGATCTTTCAAGGAATGCAGCAGCCTGAGCAGATTAAAATGATGTCCACTGAGGTTGAGACTTCTGCTGATGTGTCATCTGAAAGAAATTTGGTGGATTCCAGTGTGGAGATTGCTATGGAATCCTCACTGCCAAAAAAACCAAGGAGGTATCTGAATTGCTTTTCTAATTTTTCCATTATTCAGTTATTACCTTGGTAGATTGGATTTAATTAACAGGTTGTTTTGTTATAGATTAGACCAATCCATTAAAGAAAGAGAGGAGGCAATTGTCATGAGTTCTGAGAGTACTCTGAATGATATCAAGCTTAATAATCTCCATTCTACATCACCTTTGCAGGTCAAAATATAATCCAATCCTGACCATTTGTATTCTTTTGCTGACAAACATTTTGTGATAATGCTGGCCGCATTATTGAATTGTAGGAACATGAAGGTGCAGATTGGGCGAGGGCTGAAAGTCTAGTTAAGACGGGAGAAAGAACACAAGTAGAGTTAATAAGTGCTAGCACCAGAGGTTTTGCTGTAAGTATGCTACCAAAAGCACTTAACAAGGTTTTTCTTTTTCTCTTCTTTACCATTTTCGTTGCAAAACTGAATATCCATCTGGTGTTCTGAATATGATTTGATGTTGTGAAGGTATCTTTTGGCTCTTTGGTTGGATTTTTGCCTTACCGAAATCTTGCTACCAAGTGGAAGTTCTTAGCATTTGAAACATGGTTGAGAGGGAAGGGCTTAGACCCATCAATGTACAGGCAAAGTTTAGCAATCATTGGAAATCGTGATATGCAAAATAAGACTTCTACTCCTGACTCAAGTGTAGATTTGGAAAGCAATCAAGAAATTGAGGGAGAAATTTCCCCAGAAATGAAATTGGATGATCTTCTTAGAATATACGATCAAGAGAAACTGAAATTCTTGTTATCATTTGTTGGCCAGGTCTGAAAGATAAAGTTTGATGTTTGAATCTTACCTGTTTCTACATTGCGCATTGCTTAATTTTCATATTTGGGGAAAAAGAATGGTGAAAGCAATATTGATGAAAGTTCTCTTTGCAGAAAATCAATGTGAATGTTGTAATGGCTGACCGGAAATTCAGAAAACTTATTGTTTCTGTGAGACCAAAAGAAAGGGAAGAATTGGTCGAGAAAAAGAGAAGTCTCATGGTGAGAAGTTACCTTAGTTGTAATACTTCTCGAATGCTTTCTGTTCCTCATTTTTCTAATACTAACTCTAATGTTTTTGAAAATAATCTGTAATATCTTCACAGCATACACTGTATCTCTTCTTATACATTTAGGCTGTTAAAGTTTAATAGTTGTACTTGTACTTATATTTAATTAATTAAGAGGCTATTAAACTTATCCTCTGGAAGTGAGATCCCTTTATATGAGTACCTCAAATATAGCTTAAGAGGGGAACTTTTCTGTTCATATCTCCCTCCCTTCCCACTCCCCACTTGCCAACACCCCCATCCAAATTCAAATTCTTGAGTACTTTGGTTAAGTTGCATGTGAGATGTATGCAAAAACAGGTTTTCTTGACTTATTTTGTTCCCTTTATAATATGAAGTTTGTAGGATATATGTTGGAAATTGGCTTTGAATGAACTAAAAATTTCTGGAAATATATTTTGAAAGAAAACATATAGACCATGAAATAAAAATCCTTCTCTGAATACTCAAATTGCTACCATTTTTATTGACTCATAGCTAGTTTCTGTTTGATATTTGAAGTCTGAGAACTTCTATGCCGTTCAATATTGCAGGCCAAACTTCGCATTGGAGATATAGTGAAGTGCTGCATTAAGAAGATAACTTATTTTGGTGTTTTTGTTGAGGTGAATTACATATTTGCCTTTTTTTTTCAAATTTAAGTTTGTCATCTGTGTTGTTATCATAGAATTGCTATTTGAGTGGCATATATCTGCAGAAGTGATTCATTAGTAGTCTGTCATAAAGGACCTTGTCGATTTTAAGCTTCATCCTCCTGTTGATTTTCTAATAAGTTCAATTCCATGGAGCCAAAGACTCTAACGTCTTAGAACCATTCCCTTTTAATTTACATTTGACTCAGCTACTTTGATACAGGTTGAAGGTGTGCCTGCTTTAATTCACCAGACCGAAGTGTCATGGGATGCCACTTTGGACCCGGCATCATACTTCAAAATTGGGCAGGTATATCAGTTTAGTTTGTGGTTAAATTTTACTTCATTAAATATTTGCTTATTATGTTCCCTGCCATACAGACTTGTTTACTAAAAGTGGTATGCCTAAATTCTGTTGATCTTCTTGCCCAATAATCATACTCTACATTTTTCCATGTTGTTTTGATGCATTGTTTTTTATTTGAACTTGTTAAGACATGTGCACGCTGGCCTCATTACTAGCTACCTCTTTTCAGATCTTGTTTCAGTTTGAAGGTAATTTTTCTGGTTTCAGGTTGTGGAGGCAAAAGTTCATCAACTAGATTTTGCACTTGAGCGCATTTTTCTGTCATTGAAGGAGATTACGGTATTTCACCTAACTTTTTCACTGTGCAAGTTTCTATTTATTTTCAGGAAATAACGTGATTAGATATTAAATTTATGTATCCTGTGGCAGCCGGATCCACTGACTGATGCCTTGGAGTCTGTGGTTGGTGGTCGTGATCCCTTGGATGGGAGATTGGAAGCTGCTCAAGCCGATACTGAGGTTTTTGTTTCTGCCCATGAATATGATGAGATTTTATGACAGAAACTAACATATCAGATTTCAATTTCCTATCTTCGTCAATATGTGCATCTTTGCAAAATATAGGGTGCTCTTTAGAGGGTATATATATAAAATTTCTGTCTATTTCTGTTCTGTAATTGATACTGACAGTTTGTTTCCCAAATTTTCAGTGGGCTGATGTGGAATCTCTTATAAGAGAACTGCAAAAGGTGGATGGGATTGAGTCTGTATCAAAAGGCCGTTTCTTTGTAAGCCCTGGTTTAGCTCCGACATTTCAGGTGAAGACCCTAACAGCTAGAATCTAGCAGTGATGGATTTAATAATTCATGAAAAAGATTAAATAGAATTGTTCTTTGAAAACTTTCAACTTAAATGTTGACAATGTTCTGCGAAAACTTGTCGAACCATTGAATTATATACTTTTGCAAATTGAATTGTTGCACCAGATCATGTTATTGTGTGCATGTCTTCTACCAATAATCATGTGGACTGCCTTTCTGTTTGTTCCTGGTTTGGAAACACGGCCTGATTTTATTTAGAAGAATGAATTGTTTTCTTTTCACCTAAACAGTTTTACCTTTCAGTAAACCTTACTCTTTATTATTTTTTCATTTTTATCCTAAGAACCGGCGTCGAATTGTACAAGAGCAATGCACGGTCCAGTGCTTGGCTCCACTTTTAACTATTATATTTAGTACATCCATTGTGGTGTTAGCTCTCTGACTTTGCAATTCTTTTTTGATGATATATGGGGGGAAAAAATGTCAGTCGCTCTGTAGTCTCCTATTTATTTTCTCTAGCCAGAATCAGTTGAATAAATTTTCTGCTTTCAACTTTCCTTATGGTGCAGGTTTATATGTCAACAATGTTCGAGAATCAGTACAAGTTACTTGCTCGATCAGGGAACAAAGTGCAAGAGGTGAAGATCTTCATAACTTAATCTGATGATATTATTATTGTTGTTAGTTTAGAAGATCTGGTGGTCGTATCTATAATGCTAAAATTAGGCTTCCCTTCAATAAGAGTTATATTGTACAGCCTTTTTACTTAATATGGCTAAAATTTGGTAGGCCTCTTTAATTTTTAGTAATGTCGAAGAAGTAAAGAAGTGAATGCTATAAAGAATATAATCAATCCATTTTCTATTTTGGGCAGGTAATAGTGCAAGCATCCTTGGATAAAGAAGCAATGAAATCAACAATTTTATCTTGCACAAACAGAGTCGAATAGTATATTCTTGTTCGATGGTAGTTGTCAAATTGCTTCATTTTCGTAGTAAGCCTCTACGGAAGACATCTCCACGACATTATCTCGAGAATGCAGGTGATCCTGGCAGGCGTCCAGACATATGATAAGAGGAAAAAGAAAGAAACGAATGAAAATCTTGTGCTACAAATTCTTTTTTACTTCATTCATGGGAGAGTTTTGACAGGGGATGGCGATCGACTGTTCATACAACAGCTACATTTTCCTTTTTAATTTTTTCATGTTGTTAAAAGTAAGTAGTAATGCTATAGTTGTTATGTGAGTGAAATGCATAAGCTATTAGATCATTTAGTAGTTATTACTGAGATTCTCTTGATATAGCCTTTATTTATTTATTTATTTACTTTTATTTTGTTAATCTACAAACAAATAAAGAACTGGCTGGTGCCGATCGTGTTCTAAGGGATCAAAATTGGTAAATAATATGGGAAAATTTTAAATTGAGGGAAAAAAATACCGGTCGGTAAATTTATCTGAATTCCTGAACGCGTAAGATTTTGTTTGTTATTTACCATTATTGACATCTTAATTACTGAAATGAAAATACCAACACACAGTGTTAAATAAAAAAAAAAAAAACTAAAAGACAAAAAGGTGGCGTGTCTTGTCTGAATGACATGGGTCAACGTTAGTTTGACCAAAACACCTGAGACGGAGAATAAAAGATAGATCGGATGTTAGATGAGCATGAATCATTAAATCCGATATTTTCATGTCGTGGCGTGTTACGATATTGAGTGTGACGAGTCGAACGCGAATTATGTGCATGTATTTTTACATTGACAAAGATACCCTCACTCTTTCCACGTTATTCCACCTACACAGTCCTCCTTTGTTTCTATCTTTGCCTGCCCACTTCTCTTTTCTTATACTTCAAGTGCCAGTTCAGACAAGAAGCTCACAAGCAACTGAAGCTTCTACTCATTGTCTATATTTGTCAGAAAATCTCTGTCTCCTCTTCTTGCTTTGCTTTAAAGTTTATTTTTATTTTATTCAATTAGATAGAGAGAGTGGTGGTGGTGGTGGTGGTCCGGCAGATGAAGCAAGCAAAAATGGGTATGGGAACAAGCACTTTTATCATCAGATGGATCAACTTTCTCACTATGGTATGCGTTTCTTCTTTTAAAAATTTATTATATTTCTTTTCATTTTACATTTGGTTTTTTGTCTCGCAAATTTCGTTCCTTGTTGCATTATCTAGTGACCCTTTTTTATGCATGCTCCATATCTTGATTTACTGTCATTATCTTGTCAGCTGGGTTGTAATGGGTTTGTTTTCTGTTCCTTTGGTTATGTATTTTGCTACCGTTTTATTTGTCGTTGGATTTCTGGCATTCGAGTTTGTTTGTTGTCTACTTGGTCCATTTCTGTACAATATTCTTATGCATTGATGATTTGTTAATGCTGTTTTTCTTTTTCTAGTTCTGTATTAGATTTTTTTCTTTTTGGTAATATATTATAGCAAAATACAAGTTTTAAACCTCTATCTTGGTTTATCCTAAGGCAACATTTGATTCCCCCCCCCCCCCCCCCCCCCCCCCACCCCCCCTTCCGCGGCGCGTGAGTTACTTGATCTAGTGGGTTATATTGTTTAATAGCTGTAACTTAAAAGAAATGGAAATGAGGGATTGGATTGTATCTTGCTCATTCTTGTGATTTCATGCTTATTTATATCTCTAATGTGCAGCTTTTAGCTATAACTATTATAATTTTTGGGGTGTGGATGAGCACTCATCATGACAACTGTCGGAGGTCCCTCACTCTTCCTGTCCTAGGCCTTGGTGCATTGATCTTCATAATGTAAGATTTCAATTTTGAAATTAAGAATCCTTTTATGATATTATTGTATATGGTATTACTGATGCACGCTCCTGTTCTTTTGATTCTAGATCTATAATTGGATTCTTGGGAGCATTGAAGAACAACACTATCCTTTTGTGGATTGTATCCTTATTTTTGCAAATGATCATTTTGCTTTATCCAAATCCTATTTTTAGCTGCAAAACACTTCCTTGACTTCTTACTTGCAGTATCTCATCATGTTGTGTCTTGTTCTGGTGGCAATTTTGGTATTCACAGTATTGGCGTAAGTATTTTTGCTGCAGTGTTGAAGTTTATTCTCACCCTAATTTTATTCTAGATACATGATAACATTTGTCTTGAACTATGTGTATCTGTCGAGGCCATAAGTGCTTTTGAACTCAAGTCCATATATTGTTGCTCCATTTTCTTCGTGAAATTGTGTATGTCTGCTTTTCTGGTTTGTTGGAGGTTTATGATGCTTGTGAAAAATGGGGTGCCTCTGGCTGCAGATGCAGAGGGCTGTTTAAGTTGTATATCTTATAGTTCACAAAGCCTTTATGGCCAAAAATGTAACTGAGTAGCATCATGGTACAGTTGGAAATATCCTTTTATATATATGAACAGGGGGAAAGCTGAAAATATTATTATTTTCTCACAGATTGTTAGAACAGTATTTCTTCAAATTTATTAAGTATATATAATAAGGATTGTGTAGCTAAACTTGTTTCAAATTGAAGAAGAAGGAACCAATGATCATGTAGTTATTTCTCCATGGTTTCAATGACCTGAAGAGAAATATGATGGTTCACAAATGTATATCTTGAAAGTGCTACATGGCCTTAGGTTTCTTCTGCATGTCTCTTCAATCCCCAGCCGTTGTATGGTAAATAGTGACCAATGAACTAGCATGCTTTAGCCTCCCAGGCTTTAGCACTTCGCTAGAGATGTAAGCTCCTGTTGATGACCCTCCCCATCTTAATTGAGTAATTTACTAGGCCGCGTTTTTATGTTTTGTTAATTTGAAAACAAATCTCTTGCATCCTTGTAACAAGTGATAATTTCCATTTGTTGTAGATTTATCATAACAAATAATGGATCGGGCCATAGTGTTGCTGGTTTGAGGTAAGACAATTTAATTCATTTAAAGAAAATTGTTGTCTCTGATTTTTGCTTTTGGTTAGGAAATTCCACTTCATATGTAGCTTTGACTCACATTGACAAGATAACAGCCACATATTTGTACTTGTCAGCAGATTGGGCTGTATCACCTAGTGATATACTGATATATAAATGAATAAGCCAGCACATGTTCAGTTATTTTTTTTTATTAGTCAGCTGGGATTGGTATGCTAACAACTGTTAACTTCTTATTGTTTTAGGTACAAGGAGTATCAACTTAAAGATTACAGTTCATGGTTTCTGAATCATGTAATGTTTCTTTCTCTATGATGTATGGTTCTAAGACAGAGAGTGGAATTTGATATCTACAATTTGTTTGTACAATCCCCCTTCCCCCACTCCCATGAGAGAGCGAGAGAGAAGTTTGTTGTCCATTATTCTTAGATTTGTCTTGTTGCAGCTGAATAATCCTGGGAACTGGAAGCGCTTGAAGAGCTGTCTTGTAAAATCTGAGGATTGCAATAATCTATCAAAAAAATATAAGGTCCACGTTCGACTTCAAGCTTTGTCTTTCTTATCTATCTCTGTTTTATAAGTTTCAATGTTTTTACTTGTTGATCACAGACTCTTAAACAATTTAAATCTGCAAAACTGACCCCCATTGAAGCCGGTTGCTGTCGACCACCATTTGAGTAGGTTCCTTGGTTGCTTTATGTTTCATTCCAATTCATTTCATTCATAACTGTGTAACAGTGTAAGTTAAGTGATTGTCTTCAGCGTCTAAATACCCTAGTGTATTGATGTGATGAAAACTTCTGTTGGACTGATATAATTTTCGTTGGGATTTATCTGTATTCCTAGATGCGGTTATCCAGTTGTCAATGCTTCATACTATGATTTGAGCTTTCATCCCACTAGTTCCAACAAGGACTGCAAGCTTTACAAAAATTCACGGGCTGTCAAGTGCTACAATTGTGATTCCTGCAAGTAAATATCATCCATTTTTCATTTTACCCATCTTCCCTTTCCTTTTTCATCAGATATCCTCAATGTTTCTTTAATCATTTTGCAGGGCTGGAGTTGCACAGTACATGAAAATTGAGTGGAGAGTTGTGGCTATTTTTAATTTGATTCTTTTTGTTGTTTTGGTAAGAAACTAACCATTCACCATTTTGCGACAGACATCATGCTATTTTCTATCATTAATCAAGCCAACTTATTAAAAATAAAAAAATTTGAATACACCTCTATTATTGCTTATGTGAAAATGCGATTTGAAATTTTATTGTGAGAGATAAACTGACTTGAATTGCTGCTACAA
Source organism: Citrus x clementina (assembly GCF_000493195.1). NCBI lineage: Eukaryota > Viridiplantae > Streptophyta > Magnoliopsida > Sapindales > Rutaceae > Citrus > Citrus x clementina. The sequence goes on along the minus strand of NW_006262339.1, from coordinate 7,171,202 downwards.
GTTTATTGAACGCCAATTATCTTCATATAATAAAAGCAGTGTGTTGCTTTATATTCTTCCTTCTGGCAAGGCTGTTTAAGAAATTTGACACCATGCATTGCTGCTTCATTTATTCAGGTATATCTATAATTGTCAATAACGATTGTTCTTGATTTATCTCATGTCAATTTTTCACTGTCAGTCAATTGTATACTTTGTGGGATGCTGCGCAAGGAGAAATGCTGTTAGAAGCCGCTCAAAAATTTAAAAAAATGCCGCACCTGCAATTCAAATCTTTTCTGCAGAAGGAATCAAGTACTGTTCCTGAAGGTTCTCATGCTTTGACCTGAGAGAATTTACCTTAATATTCTTAAGCAAAACAGAGAGATAAGTGAGCATTATTCTCCCGTCATGATTCAAAAGTTAGTGGCTAGAGGCTTTCTTTCTGAAGCATTGAATACTAAGTGAATGTTTTTCTTTCTGATGACCTTGAAACAATGTGGCAATGCTATATCTGTAATTATTTCATCTTTTGAGTATCAAAGTATTACTTTTGCATCTTTGTCTAACATGTTTAGATCGAAATATTGAGAAACAGGAAACTTCAAAGCTTACATTTCTTTCAATTTTGTTAAACAATGATTAAATGTCTCCTAGCCCTGTTACTTACTAGATTAGAAGCTAGATACATTCATCTCATCATAAAAGAGGCCTGAAGGACCATCATCAGGTGACGGAGCCAACATAACAGGAGCTCTAGCGCCTTCTTCAACAGTCATGCTTCCGGTGTTACAAATCATATCTGTTTTTACCAATCCAGGATGAACACAATTTACTTTGAAACTGGGATATTTACCTGCTATGATTCTTGTTTAAGCGTTCACTGCAGCTTTTGATACTCTATATGCAGATACAGTTATAGGCGAGGCGTTAGCCTGCAGCTTATTCTCTTTGAAATCCCTCAAAAACCATTACACAGTCTCATCTAGCCGCTCAACTGTTAGGCTCTCTATATTCCCAAGTTCTGCTTGAGCCTTTTCATTGCCGATATACTGAAACAAGAAGCAATAATCGTAACAGAATTATTTGTTTCAAATTTCAAATAAACATAATTGGTTTGTCCCATTTCTTTAATTACCTTTAGCTGTCCATAGAAGGAAGACATGTTCACTATTCTGGCTGACTTGGAGAGCTGCAGTAAGGGAAGAAGTGCTTCAGTTACCCTTTTGGTTCTATAGAAATTTGTCTCCAGGCATTCTTTTGTCTTCTCATATGTCTGGTCCATTATTCCCTTTAACAAACTAGCATTATTTTCAGTAACCTGCATGAATCAAACATGAAATTTGATCATATTGCAATGTGTTGTATGTCATCACATTTTGTGCTTATGTAACTAAATAGGGAAGAAAAACAACAGATGCTGCAAGGTAGTAGCTCGAATTCAGATCAATAAATACTTTACAGACCTTCTGTCCACTGGCCTGAATGCTCTGAAAGCTTCACTGTTCATAATTATTCCACCATCCCCTGCATTATTCACCTGCGTAGAAGTGAAAAGAGCATTTTACAATTTCCCGAGAAAATTATACCTGCACTGATGCCATACTAAAACATCAGGTCTGTTACCAGGATATCAAGCTTTCCAAAGTGAGTTTCAATAAATGCGCTGGCAGAATCCTTCACATCAAGCTGGTGAAATACAAAATTAGAAACACCAGATTGTCTTAAATTTTCGACAGCTTCGATCCCCCCTTGCTCATCTCTAGCGGTCAGTATGACCTCAACTCCATTAGATGCTAACTGGCGGCATATCTCCAGTCCAATTCCTTTGTTTGCTCCGGTCACAACGGCATTCCTGAATCAACAGTGCATGTTGCAAAGATGGAACTGTGAACTTGGCTTGTGAGAAGGAACAAGTTTCTTTCTTGAACCATGAGATGTACACACCTTTTTGCTGTGCTTCTGGTATTGGTTTCCTCCATATCTGTTAAAACATCGCATCAGAGCCCCGAGTTGAAATTTGTTCTTTCTTTCCTGGTGATATTATTCGTGTGAGCCTCAATTTTCCATGCCATGAAACAACTTTTCTTTACGACAAAATGGTCGTGGAACTTTGTGGTAGGTAGGTGGCATCTAATTTGTGGGTCTGTTTCTCTTGAATTATTTATTCTTTGAAATTAAATTGCTTTATTTCATGGATTCTGGAGAAATTTTTTAGAAGGAATAGGTTAGCAGGAATGAAATATGTTATGCTTGTGATTTATCAACGTGACAAAATGTAAAATATTTAAAAATCAAACTGAATATTGAAATTATAAGCAAAGAATCTTATGTACGGCTAGAGGCATCAGCAGTTGGGGAAAATGGGAATTTAAAAATACTTTTAAAAACATGGAAAACCATGTTCATGCCAACATTCTTTTCCTTCATCAAATTTGGGCGTTGAATAATTTTTTTTTTAATTTTTAAAATTTATTAGATTGTTAAGGAATGATGTTCTCTAATTTGGCAAAGCTTACCTTACAAATAATGTAACAAACAATCAATAAATATAGATCATTGATTTTGATATTTCTTAAATCTAATGGATAAAAATAATTTTAACTTAAAACGAAGTACATGTATAATTGTTATTTATAGAAAATTTTATTTTTAATCATATATTTACTTATTTTTTCAAATAAGTCCTCATTAATTTTTTTTTATAATTAATGGTTTTCTCATCCATCTCTTCTATAACTATTTTTAAAACTTTATAAAGTTTTTACTATATTTTTATAAAGATTTAAATTGTTATTATATATTTATAAAAATCACAAATTCTGAATAAATTTTTGTACCTACATTTATAATTTATTTTCTCTCTTAAGACATAGACTAGGTTTTTCTTCTAACAAACACATAGACACACACACACATTCAATCTATTTTTCATCCTAAATACATACTATCAGCGATGTCACATAGATTTTTTAATTTAAATTTAGTATCTTGAATTATAAGAGATATTATATGTGATATATATATATATATTAGAAATCTAATGAATTATTAAAAAGATGTTACATTGAATAAATTACCAAAACCTTTAACGAAAGATTTTAAACCATTTGATCTGATCAATGATTCAAACATGTGAAGAAATAATCAATTAAATTAAATGTCACTGTATTTATTAAATAAATTAGAAAGCTCAAATTAATCTATAAATGATATAGAAAGGGTAAACAAAATATTAGAAATTAATAATTTCAATGAAGGAAATATAAAATAAATTAATAAGTTAAGAGATCAACTAAGTAAAGAATTTAATAAAATTAAACAATTCATAAAAGGCTTCAATATTGATTATCATGATATATTAAAATAAGAGACCATTAATATAATCAATAAATACTCAATAGATATAAGATTAAATAAGTTAGAGATTCAATTAAATAAAATAGAAAAAAAAAGTTGAGTAATTTAGTACTAAATTTGCTATAAATATAAATGGAGAACTTAAAAATAAAAATAAAAGACTAACGGTTCTATTACCTGGCTGCAGCTTGGGGGTGTAAAATAAAACTATAAAAATTATTAATCTTTTCAATAATTATTATCTTTTCTAAGGGTTTAAAAATTTTTAGCTGCAACATACAGCTAATGTAACGTAGGGTTTATGTCGTTAACTATAAACCCTTTATTTAAAATATAAAACAAACTAAAAATCCCCCCTTTACTTTCTTTCTTAAACCCTGAGGCCTGAACCATCGTCGTCATTTTTCTCTTAAAACCCTAAACTAAACAAGCCACCATGTCCTCTTCGGTTCTCCTCCAACGTTCAAAACCCTTAACAAACATTCTTTGGTTCAACCGGGTCTTCGCCCGACCCATGGGCGGCGGCCCACGGACATTCCCCGGCGGTCTAAACAAGTGGCAATGGAAGCGGATGCACGAGAAAAAGGCCAAGGAGAAAGAAAAGCGTCTCCTCGAGCAAGAGAAACAGCTCTACCAAGCCCGCGTTCGTTCCCAAATCCGGACCAAATTATTTGATAAAGCCGACCCGGATTCCGAAACCAATCAGCACAAACCCATGAGTCCCGACGAGCATGTTAAGGCGTTAGCTGATCGGTTCATGAAAGAAGGAGCTGAGGATTTGTGGAATGAGGACGATGGGCCTGTGAAATCGGAGCAACGGCCTCGATCGGGTGCAGAAGCGAATCAACGGCCGAGACTAGCTGGCGCACCGATTGATTTGAGGGGCTTGATATCAGATAAGCGTAATTCAGTTAATAATAGTGGAAATCTTAACAGTGGTAGTAATGTGAAAACTAGGAACTATTCGGTGCTAAGTGAAAGTAAGTTTTCTGATAGAAGCAAGAGCGCAAGTTTGATTTTTATGCCTAATTTAGAGTGTAACGATGGTGAAACTGTGATTCCGTCAAGAAATGTGATGGATTTTGTCAGGAGAGCATATTTTTCAGGGACAGATAAGAGGAATTTTTGTAGAAACGACGGTTCTTCCACTAGAGATAAAGCTGGTTTTGACACAGGAAATAAAGCAAAACCTTTTGCCCGTAATTTGGGGAATAATCGTGAAAATGGTGATTCGAAGAATATGAGTGAGTTTATGAAGAAGAAATGTTTTGTGGGCAAAAGGAGGTTTAAGAGAAATGAGAGTTCTTCAAGTGATGATGATTCTGATATTGACTCTGAGGATGTTGATGAGAAAGTGGAAGGTTGGAGGGACGTGAAGAAGATGGGGAGTAGTGCATCTTTGGGCAAATATGATATGAAAATAACAAAGAGAGTGCCATTAAAGAGTCTTGAGGATGAGCATGATTTTGAGGAGCAGGTGGAATTGATTAGAAAAGAAATTAGTAAGAATAAGTTGAACGGAAATGGGGAAAAGAAGGAGAAGAGAGAAGAGGAACCAATTCTTAGTCAGAAAAGGTAAGGAGTTGATCTGGCAGTTTTTGGCTGTAGGAAGAAAATTTGGGTTGCTGGTTTATGTACTGATTATGATTGTGGAATCTCGATGTGTTGATTGGTGATGGTAATGGTCTTTGTTTCTACAGATTTGATGAATGTGGTATATCTCCTTTGACTATCAAGGCACTAACAGCTGCTGGCTACATTCAAATGACCAGGGTACAGGAGGCTACTCTTTCTGCTTGCCTTGAGGGTATGTTAACTGCTGCTTTAGAGGTTTTGTTATATGTTTGATCTCTGTTGCATGTGAAAACTGGAATTTTCCCGATTTGTCAGTCACAGTTAAAACTAGTGCTAGTTATTGTCAATGTTAAAGTTTACTTGTTATTTGAGTAGAATCAAGTCAGCAAGCTTTTATCTGTGGAAGCACTGGAATAGCAATTATTCTCCTTTCTGAAGTTTGATTAGACAAGCACTCTTGTAACCCTTTTGAACATGATGTTCTAATGTGTTGGATTTAAGCTGCTATGCATCTTAAATATTTCTTTCTCATTCTTTTATGGAGCAGGAAAGGATGCTGTGGTCAAAGCTAAAACCGGCACAGGAAAAAGTATAGCTTTTTTGGTATACAACAAATCCCCCTGTGCTCTTGTGAATTAAATAGTACTTTATATTCTTTTTGCCTGTGTTGCTGCTAAACACAAACAGCTTCCTGCAATTGAAGCAGTTTTGAAGGCCACTAGTAGCAGTACCACTCAACTGGTGCCACCTATATATGTTCTTATTCTCTGTCCCACAAGAGAGCTAGCGAGTCAGATAGCAGCAGAAGCTATTGCTCTGCTGAAGAATCACGATGGCATAGGCGTGCTAACTCTAGTTGGAGGTACACGTTTTAAAGTTGATCAAAGACGCCTAGAATCAGATCCATGCCAGGTTTGGCTGCATGTTTGACTGTACTGTGCAAATATACATCAGCAGAATGTGAAAGAGAAACAAAATATGCTATGAAGATAATGATTGCTTGTTTGTTAATTAAAACTTTGCAGATACTAGTTGCAACCCCTGGCAGGTTGCTGGATCATATTGAGAATAAGTCCGGATTATCTGTGCGCCTGATGGGATTGAAAATGCTTGTACTCGATGAAGCCGACCACTTACTAGACCTAGGATTCCGGAAGGATGTGGAAAATATTGTTGACTGCTTGCCCCGTCGGAGGCAGTCCTTGCTGTTTTCTGCAACAATGCCGAAGGAGGTTAGTTGTCCTTTTCCCAACATCTGTACTTTTCCTTGCCTGTATAAATAAATTTTGATTGACATTACGTATGATTTCACAGGTTCGTCGAATATCTCAGCTTGTATTGAAAAGGGAACACACATATATTGATACAGTTGGACTGGGCTCGGTGGAAACTCCTGTTAAGGTGAGCAAGTACAATATTTATGTTTTTGTTCTAGTGCTGTCAATTAAAATTCAGGCTTTTTATATAATCTGCTTTGTCTATACCATTTCAATGTATTGATTAATGAACTCCTCTTAGGGAATTTGAATTCGGAAAAAGGTTTCTTAACAAAGGATTCTGTGATTATTGATGAATTACACTTGGAAAACAACACAATTTAATGAGTGTTGGTCAGTGCAGATTAAGCAATCTTGTCTTGTTGCGCCTCACGAGTTGCATTTTCAAATATTGCACCATCTATTGAAGGAGCATATCTTGGGAACTCCGGATTACAAGGTAAGTTGATTAACGTCTGGATTTTGTTCATTTTCTATTTACTTGCTTAAGGCCTACCAATTTGAAGTTGTCTTCAGGTCATTGTTTTCTGTTCAACTGGGATGGTAACCTCCCTCTTGTACTTGCTTCTGCGGGAAATGAAGATGAATGTGAGGGAGATGTATTCTAGAAAGCCTCAATTATATCGAGACCGTATCTCTGAAGAATTCAGGGCGTCAAAGCGGCTAATTCTTGTCACATCTGATGTTTCGGCACGAGGAATGGATTACCCAGATGTTACTTCAGTTGTTCAGGTACTCATAAAGCCCAAGATGATTCTGTCAATTTTATTCTGCATGCATGTTGATTTATTAGCCTTTGGCCTGTGCATAAGCCGTAAGCATGCTCTAATAATAATCTAAAACTGCCTACTGGTAGGTGGGTATTCCTCCTGATCGGGAGCAATACATCCATCGTCTTGGAAGAACAGGGCGAGAAGGCAAAGAAGGAGAAGGTGTCTTGTTGCTTGCCCCATGGGAAGAATATTTCCTGGATGATTTAAAAGATCTGCCCCTTGACAAACTTCAGTTGCCACATCTAAATCCAGAAATTCAACTTCAGGTTCATGTCTAACTTATTGTCACATGCATTGGTTCAATTTTTTGCACTGGTGCCATCCAATATCTTATTCATAATGCTTTGAATAAATTAAAATCTGCAGATGGACAACCACATGGCTAAAATCGATAACAACGTTAAAGAGGCAGCCTATCATGCTTGGCTTGGTTATTACAACTCGATCAGGGAAATTGGGAGGGATAAGACAACGCTTGTTGAGCTAGCAAACAAATTTGCTCAATCCATTGGTTTGCAGAGATCTCCCCCTCTCTTCAGGAAGACAGCATTGAAAATGGGATTGAAAGATATCCCCGGTATCCGACTTCGAAAATAGACCAAATATACGCGCTTTATTCATTGATGTTGCTAGCTGCGGAGCTACCTGGGGGGTTATTGAATCATGGAGTAGACCAATGTACTTCAGAAGAAATTTTTGTAAAAGTGACAAGATGTTAAATTATATTTCTTTTTCTTCCCCCCCAACCCCAATCAGAATGAAAGTTATTATTGAGATTGACATCCTAATGTTGGTAGTAATTTTTCTTTTTTTACTTGGAAAGTTTAGTGATTGTGTATATATATATTTTAAATTACAGTGGAAATTCAACGGTGTATGTGAAATAATTGGACAAATGACATGAGGTTTTAATTCTTTTATATATTGATGGATCCCTATCCCACTGGTATACATTGCAAGATTATGAACCAGACGTTGAACAAAAAATATCAAATAAAATTTTAAATCTTAAATCATGTATGACTTTTGTAATTAATTTTTTGCTTAATATCGTCTAAGCTTAAAAGGTAAGAATGACAAATGTCTCAATGGAATCTTTTAGTGTCTCACCCTATTTAGATTTGTAATATGCAGGGACAATTGAATGAAAGTGCTATTGCTAACATAATATTATTATGCATTTAAAATATGGTATTATGGATATACATTAGAAAAAAATTGTGGTGCAATTGTGGTATCATATGCTACAGTTGTACCCAATTATTAAATTTTAATAAACTTCATCTATTTAAATGAATTCAACAGTTAAAGATAACTGTAGCACGATACTACAGTTGCACCGTAGCTGCGCCGTAGGTATCATCATATATTCATATCATCAATGTCTGAAATTTAGGCATCATCGAAAGTTGTAACGAACCCGGGAGCGAATATGAAAAACCGAACCCAACGGTATTTAAACTCTAAACCGAACCGAGTTTCGGTTCCACGTAATCCTCTCCGAGCATCCTCCAAAATCGAATCCAATTTGAACTTCTAAATTGTGAATGAAGTGTTGAATTTTTAAGAGTCTCGTCAATTTGGAAGCACTTGAAAGCTTTGAATTTTCTCTTGAATGTCGAGAGAATCACACTGCAATGTTGAAGCTCAATGCATCGAGTTTGGGCTTCACAAGTCATTTTCTTCTTTGCACATGTTTTCCGGCAACCCTATTCCGCCGTCATTTATAATATCTTTGAATTTGAGAACGACAAGAAAAGAAACAAAAATGAAACCTTCCTGTCTGTTTAAGCAAATTATTCTCACTCTTTGCCAGGCAAAGCCCCTGCGGAAAAAAAAAAAAAATTGTTTCCTCTTCTTCATTTCCCACCATATCAACAATCCCAATTCTTTGCTCAGAGCAGAGGGATGCGAAGATTTTAAAGAAACAAATTTGTTCCGCAAAGACTGGTTCATGCTCAGTCGACAACATGTAAGTCTGCTTACGTTTGGTTTCTATCTTGTGCAGACTCTAACTGGTATATTGTTGATCATGTTTGATAAGATTATGACTTTTTAAGTAATAATTTTGGAAAAAAAATTTAAACGTAATGTAAGTATTTTGTTAAACAACCGTGGGATATTCTCGCCTTTACTTCGAGACGAATATGGCTACAGCTCTAAAAGCTAGACACCAATAACAAATGGAGTCTTTCACTAGTGAAAGAATACCGTGGTTTTCAACTTTTCCCCCACTTGTATGAGCATGCCAAGTATTCGGTTTCCAATTGATATTGTTTGTGCAGAACCAAAGCAGATAAATGGAGTACTTGCGGTTTTATACTCTGTAAATTTTGTTTCTTGAAATAGGATATTAATGAATTTATTAACACTTAAAGACAGATGTTTGCCATTTCCCGGGGGCAACTTGTAGAATTCAATATATTATCTACTTTTGTATATGGAATTTTACAGAGTCGAGTATTTTCAATACAAGTAAATAGTGAGTGTTTTCGGTGTTGTAAATGCAATAACAGAGGATGTAACTTGGTTCAAATAACTGATTGGTTTACCTCTTGATGGATCCTTTTTACATCTGTAGCGTGAGTTTCTTTATTTATTTTTATGGGCTGATTCTGAATTTGCTCACCGGATGAAAATTGTTTTATTTCCGTTTTCTTACTTGTGTTGTGCTGTTGACTTCCTTGGCTAACTACTTCTAATTGACTTTTTTTTGGCATGAGATGCAATGATTTATCTCTGACTCAAATTAACTTTTTCTGAACATCTCCATGTCTTGAACCTAGTTAGTAAAGCAACAAAAGAGTGAGTAAGAATAACCATGTAAGGAAATCACATTAAATTGGCTACTATCCCTGGATATTAATGGAGATTTGCACATCAATTTTTCTTCATTGCTGTGTGCTTTGTGAATACACAACAATGGTTAAGTCTTAACCTAGCTATAATTACATTCATGAAGTCCTAGAAGTGCTAATGTGTAGTTAAACCCTCAAAACAGTAAACATTTAATGCACTCATTTATGCTAAAAAAGGGGGCAATGCTAATAAGGAGTACTTAAAGGATGGTCAATTTTGATGTTGGTCATATTGTAATTATGGAAGGAATTAGCTGGATGACATCATACATTTAAGCAATTGGTAATGACAGTGTGCCACGTCAATCAAGCATGCAAGCTGGTTTTCCTGTAGTAAGATTTTTCTAACTCATGCATTACAATGCTGGTTTTCAATTTCTGGACTCTTCTATGTTTATCTTACTCACAGCATTACTAATGTCATCAGTTATCTCAGATTCCCTGTATATGAATGGACTTTTCTTATTTCATTGAGATTGTTCAAAAGCTAGAAAACAGTCTTAACATAGATTGACAGAAGGTAAGTTCACTCCTCACCTGATACTATTCTCTGCTTGATTTAATTTCTTAATGCATGAGTGTTTCCATGTTTTTGTTTGATGGGAGGAGAGGGGAAGGGGGGGGGGGGTAGGTGGGTACATGCTGCTGAAAACATAGATCAATTTTTTATTTTTTTTTTGTAAAAAATATAATTCCATAGTCTAACTAAAAATTTCAAGCTCTAGAGACCCTAAGGGTAAGATATTTGATGAGGTAAGATGGAGTCTTTTCGGTGACTTCCCTTCAATTTTAGTTTACTAGAATACTTAGGATCTAGGTCTTCCTACTCGTTTATATCAGTTTGAGTGTAATTTCTATATTTTACACTAATCAAATTTTCATGAAAAGGATAATAAGTTTTAAGTAAAATAAAATAGAAACAGGATCAGAGGAAATAACAAAAAGCAATGTAGAATAATAAAGAAAAGAAAAAGATATGATATTTGCATGTTACCTGAAGCGAGTTTATGCTTGAGCCTCACATAATTAGTTTATTGTCCTCCAAAAGGTTCCAGCTTAATAAAGATCCTATGTGGAAAATGAGGTTCCTCTGATGAGAAGTAGGAAACAGTTCCCATATTTTTGGTTGTCAGGATCTTCTCACAAGCTTCACGTGTCACCATGGCATGAGTTGTTTTCACTCTCTTTTATTATTTTCTTTTTCGGAGAAAGAAAATGTTCTTGATATAGTTAAACTTATAATTGCACGCATATTCAACTCTTCTAGAATGTAAATTGAGCTTTCTCAAAGTCTTAATGTATAATTATGGTGCGATCTCAAGGTTATATGGTTAGTTGAATCTTCGAGATAGTTTAATGTGTGCTGTTCAATGTCAGACATTTTAATGTACGTGGCAATTATTATCCGAAGTAGGACAGCACTTCATAAATTATTGGTAGTCTGAGTTGCCTTATGCAAGTTCACATGTTGTAATAAATTAGAGTAGTTTATATGGAAAAATGAATATTGTTATAAAATTTCCTTCAGATTTATCAGCCATAAAAGAAAGAAAGAACAGGAAACTTAAAATGAAGGATTTCTGGAACACAATGTTCTTTGGATTATCAGGGGTTTAGGTCTTGAAGAAGTCCTCATGTGCTATGTCCACGTTGTAATTTTAACAGCGAATGAAATGTTTCCCTAAGCATTTTGCATATGCTTTTATTTTTAAATGGCAAATACCATTTATTTGGATATTAAACATTATGCGCTGTTGTTTAAAGGAATATTCACCACTTTTTTCTTCCATGTCTCTCTTTAATAAATTTATTTTCTCGAGTGTAAATCTTTTGTTCGTTAGGGTGATAAACTTTCTGAAAGTTTCACAATCCCGTGGATCTTTATTTCTGTATATGATGCTTTGCCATGTAATGGTTGCTGCTGTAACAGTCATGGTTTTCTTCCCTGTAACTTTTCTTATCTTAGAGAAGAAAGATTGTTAAATAATTTTTTTAAGACAGAATCATACAATAGCGCAGGGCTGGACAGGCATGAGCTGTGTTTGCCATAATCTTCACTTATGATTAAATTATTAATGTCATGATGTACATTGCAGACGTCCATGTTGCTCTAGCTTTGAAGCTTATCATCTTAGAACTTGAGATCTTTTTCTTACTGTTTCAGTCTTTTCTCTGAGTTCCCCTTTAGATCAAAATCTTCGCAACTGATCTAATGATGTGGGAAGATAAGCTTTATAAATGACAATATAGACTAAAAATTCTTACAGAAATTTAAGATTTTATGAAATCGCATTTTAATTAGTGTCATAGAAGTATTAGACTATAAAAGTCTTTTTCCAACAAATTTATTGTTGTTTGAACTAGTTATGCCTGTTTTGATCAATGAAGCTCGGTACCATTAGTTACTGAAAAATCTTCCTGCATAAGAATTTAATAGCTTACAGAGTTGTGTTAGGTTTCTCAAGAACCTTTTCTTCAGTATTCTTGCCATGTGTCTTGCATATGCATGCAATAACAAATCCACATGTTAATATTCTAAAATCAAAGAATCATTGGGTATGAAGGGCTATTTCCTTTTGCTTTTACAACTTTATCATTCAAATATGTACAAATGGATCAATTTGAAAGAGTTCGAACAGGTTTGAAAGATCAGATTTAATGGGTTTGTAAGGAACTGTTAGTAGACATTTGCAGTTCGACAGGGTTACTGCCTATAACCTATCACAATTTCTTTCTTAGCTTTTATTCCATAGCAAAAGAAGACGTCCTTTTTATGACAACTAATCTTCATTGATTTTCTGATTACAATGTTTCCTTTTCTGCATATTTATAGGAAGATTTTCTGGAGGAGGAGGAATGACCAGTCAGGGTTCAAATTCTCGAAATTGGCAAAACATGCATTATGACATCCTTGTGAAAATTTTTATGGCACTTAGGGTTACAGATTTGATCTTTGCAGTTTCCAAGGTTTGCAGCTCATGGCGAGCAGCAAGCCGCGATCCAGTTCTTTGGGAGACACTGGACTTAAATGTACTGCTGTGCAATGCCTTTGATATTCTTCCCTCAAACTCTAATGGTTTGTCAGACGGCCATTCTAGTTGGTTGAATGCCATGCATATCTTGAATAATGCTTCTATTCTCAGTTGCAAGACAGTGAAACGGTTGATTTTCAATTACTCCATCTACCTAAAAGATGAGCACTTGGTTTATGCAGCTACTAGGTCTCTCCTGTTTCTTTACTTGAAAATTTACTAAAATTGATTTTTTTAAATTAAAAGTAAATTCCTTTAAAAGTGAAAGTACGAAAAAGCATCAAGTTCAGCTGAATCAGGAAATAATGTTGATACTTGATATTCTGCAGGTTTCCCATGGTTAAGCATCTTGCTTTACCACCTTGTAATGAAATAACAGTGGATGGATTCCGTTCTGCTATCCAGTGGTGGAAAGGGCTCGAATCTCTGACTGTTCCATTCATCTCTAATGCCTCCAGCATAATCCAGGTGATAGGTGCCAATTGCAAGAACTTCTCTATGCTGAAAGTTATGTTCTCTTTCGACCTTGACTTCGCAATGTCCTTATTTATGTCTATCCCGGAGCTTAAGGTCTTGAGTCTACGATCCTCAATTGTAGATAAAAATGCTTTGAACCTTATTTTGACACTCATGGGTAGTCTGGAGGCATTGAACATTTCTCATTGCTTGCTAGGACAGATCCCTCAATTTCCAGGTCCTCTTCTGGCAATCGAGCAACTTGATAACTTCATCCTGGGGAAAGCCTCCCGGCTTAGGGAGTTTTTCACTTGCCAAGTGCAATCCTGCAGTATCTGTCAGTTCGAGTATGATGATGACAACATTTTCGGGTGGTACGAGTATGACAAAGGACTTTGGCGAGATGACGAAATAAGGTCTCTTGCGTTTTAACGTGAGCATGTAGAAATAGCCCTCTCTGCCTGTCATACTTATTGGCACTCATACTATATAGTGGGCTAATAAAACAACTTTCGCAGACATTTTTGTGGTTTTTGTCAATTAACTTCTGTCTCCTGAGCTTGGTATATTCTCTTAATTCCTGCTTGCTTGTTAGAACACAAGTTATCATCTAGAGTCTTTGATACCTTTGGTTGGTGTGTGTACAATTGGCCAATAGAATAATTCCATGTGTATAAATATACACGAGTCGTGATATCTCAGGCTGGTTTTTCATACACCGGATATTAAGAATGGTAAACAAAGAAATCATCTCAGCTGCCCAAAATTTGAACATATCCGGGAAATCTATTGAGTTCTGGAGGAGGCAAGTGTTGTGAACATCAGATGCCCAATCTACAAAATCCTTCTTATTCAGGGCATCATTTCATTATTTTATCTACTCAACCATAAGAATAATTATGTTTGTGACATGCAGGAAAACAACTGTTTGTATTCCTAGATGTTGACATTGAAAAGATATGCTTAAAAATCTTGAAATGATCCGAGCATTGACTCTGAAGAGTCAGGCTGTGTGAAAGTCTCGATTCTCCTTTCAAACTCGTATAATTCTTTGAAATGGTCAACAAACTCTTGTAAAATAATTTTTCTGTACCTTTCCTGTAATCAAAAAGAAGAAATGCACGACTTTGGATTCACATAGGGAAGAAAGGCTCGTGGCAATGATGCCTTTTAAGAATTGTAAAGTTTGGCCATTGTTGACTGGTCCTTGGGAAAAGGCCAAATTTAAGCACTAGGGCATGCCTAGTGATTGGCCCATGCCTCGAACATAGGTTTCTGCACTTCGGTACCGTGCTTTCGATTGAATATGGTGTAATCTCCGTAAATTGATAAAAATTTGTATTAAAATGTTTTTTTATTAATTAAACTAATATTATTAATCAAATTATAATTTAATATGTTGATTCTGAGAACTAACATGCCAATATTTTATTTAATTAAAGTATTAGTTTATTAAATGTTAAGATATCGAAATTCTTATTCCAAGAAAGATTTTAAAGGATGTCAAGGGAGGGCGTATGATCAAATTCAAAAACACATTAAATACTCATTAAAACTCGAACTCGGAATCTAAATTTTAGAATTAGCACTCCTTACCACTAGTCAATCTTTTTTTTTTCCTTATATCTAGTAATTATTCTATTTAAAAAGTAGAGGGATTGAAAAAAAAAACATGAATTAGTTTTTTGATTTCTTAAATTCTCCAAAATCAAACATGGGTGATTAGCCAAAAAAATATTATTTAAAAATCATTCGATCAATTCTTTAGGGTCCCAAACTCAACTGCTTTTACCTATGATATGGACAAAATCATAATAAAATCTAGTGTGGTCCACATCTTCTTCATACATAATTAATTTCAAGCCCCCACAAGAACCTAAATGGGAGACATAAAAGAATGTTACAGCCACCCTTTTTAATGTTCATAAATCAAGCCTATGAGCGCAGATTTGGAGAGTAAAAAAAAAAAAAAAACAACAACAACGATGAGCTCTTTAGAATCACAAGATAGAAGAAAAAAAAGTCTGTCGCTTCATTAGATAAAAAAATTATATATAGCTTCCAAGATTACGCAAAAGCTTGTTATAAAAGTCTGTGTAAAAATTAAAACTCTAACCATTAATCATAAGTTGTAAAGTAGCGGCCACAGTCTTGCTGTCACGACTTTTGTTAATCTTGTTCTCGTAAGGCCTTATAAAACTGCCTCATCTTCTAGCTTGCCCTATAGCTCAATCTCTAAGCCCTTGTCTAAAATTTTGTCTTTCCTTAACAACCGTAAGCCTAAACCCCACAACATTTATTTTATATTAAAAGATTATTTTGTTCTGCAAGGCATGAGGTAAAATTCCAATTGGTCGGTCCTGGCTTGCATTCTAAAGATTTCCTGGAAAATGACTTTTTTTTAGCCATTCATCATAACATTTCAAAATGATATCATTTTGCGTTATCACCCTCCATTACGCTCTCATCAAATTTCAAACTTTTCCCAAAAAAATTGTCTCCACTTGAGCAATAGCAACTCATCTGCTGATGTGGTACAAGGCCCTTGTATTTAAAACAATTATATCTTCTTCAACTAAATCCAAATGCATATGACTTTGTACGATATTTGTGATTCTCTCCTTCATTCAAGAGCCATATCTTCAATCCCAATCAAGCTGCTAGCTACTGTTGGAACAACCATAAAAAAAGGTTCTCGCATATTGGAGTTCATTGTTAAAACGTGTCTACAGAGAATACCAAACTCTTGAATGAGAGTGAAATCAATTACTTGGAAGCAAGAACATGTGATGAAGAAAAGGATTAAGGAACAGCAAACATGTGCACCACTTGTCATGCACGGAGCGTCGATGAATGTGCCTCAAGTACCCATAGGATGATAAGAGAGATCCACCAATTATTATATAACCAGTAAAATAATCAAAACCCAAATGGAAACAAGACCAGAGATAGAGATCTGATTAATGTAAAGTCAACTCCTACAGCAGTTCTTGGAAAAAATGGTTTTTCAAGTTGGCACTCTACCAGGCGCAGAATGACAAAATTACCCTGTAAATTTTCATGTTGTATCATGCCAGCAAAACCTTTCAGTAGATGAACATTTTCAGTTTCCATTTGATCGAATTCTTTCAGCAATCTTGATGCTCACTGAAACATTTGGCCAGCAGGATGCTTGTTTGAGAGATATCTGCACTTCAGAACAGCTGCAAACATGTAGATGCACATGTTGCAGGTTACCGCATATAACAAGATTTTTAGGTAGGTAAGTGACATGATGCTAATATATCGAAACACAAGGGTATTAGTGTCAGTTCCACAGACTATTTGTAAGTTTTGGCTCTATCTTCACCACAGGTTGCTTGATCCCATATTAATAGTATATATGACCTCTCACCAGCCTTTATTAATGAACAAACTCAATACAATTAGCCTCTTCAACTCTTGTTAACAATCTTTTTAAGCTTTTTTTCACCATCGAAATCATGAAGATCCTCAATCCCAGACCCCCATTTATAGTCATCATCATCATCATCATTCTTGCAATTAGCCAACTCTCAAGTTGTCGATATGTTCCCAAAACAACAACTGATGATCAAGAAACCCAGCAAACAGACACAACTGAAATCCATACAAAGTTTTCATGGCATTTCCCTGCCAAAGCTCCTGAAGCATCAAGAAAAGAAGTGGCCAATCCTGTATATGGAGTTTCTTATCGAGCAGTGCCAGGTGGACCGAACCCACTGCACAACTGATCAATCTTTTTACCATCTTGTAAAAGAATATTTTTGCAGTATATAGTACAGATTAGCTTCTTGTTTTTTTTTTCCTGTTTTCTTTTTGTCTTTCTTCACAAAGATGTGTAATAGATACAGAAGGAAAGGTTGCAAACTTATATCATAGTTTCTGAAGAGTTGTAATATTATTTTTGTTTGAATGTTTTTGGAAGATTATATGTAACATGTTTCAACACCTGCATCAAAGAATGAAGTTCAATCATGTCAATAACTGGTGCATGATCTGGTAAATATGTTAGTTGATGGGCTGTTAGTTTGCTTTTCTAAATAATATAATCGTGTGTTAAACAACTAAGAGCAATATTAGAAAGGTGATGAGGACTTGGTGAAGAGGAAGTTCATGGGTAAGAAGAAGTACAAAGATAGCCTAGTAAATGGTTTTTAGCCACCGACTAAGAGGACAAGTATTAGAAAAAGAAATTGTAAATGATGCATCAGAAAAGCCTGAACTGCATCATTAATTAGGTAACTGTATACCTCCCTTTCATGGCCACAGAGAAAAGCATTTTGTAACTGAATTTGGAGGGATTATTTTTATTTGCTACTATTGTGAATGGTGGGGCAAAATTTATGCTCTTCTGAGTTTAAATTACTCATAAGAAAGAAAGCTAACAATATTTTAGTTGCAAATTCGCATATGGTTCTTAGTTGTATTTTTCTAGCAGGTCAAACCACACATTTGGAAGGATTCCCAGATGTAACTTCCAATGATATAATAATCTTAAGAATAAAAAATGAAAATGAAGGGCTCTTCACATGCTGAATTTACATCATTCTGATGCAAGCTTCTGAATGCAAAGAGGTGAGTACGATCATTCAGGGGGTCCCTATAGGAGAATAATGGAGCGAAAAAGATAGGGAAATATCTTTATCTTATGCCTTATGGTGTAATACACTTTTTCTCCGTCATTATCAATGAGAATGGAACTTATGAGATTGCCTAAATCGTACAAGACAAGTTGCTTTTTCCCATTGATTTAGGGCAAGTGCCGAGTTAAAAACAGGTCCTGGGGTTAACTACAGTGGATGTAACTACATTTGCACTTGGATAAGAAACATAGGTCTCCATGGCTCCATCCAATATATTTAAGGATATGTTTCTCTTCAAACATAACCATGTGCCTCTTAGCTTACGTCAAACGGTTATAAATACACACAGAAATGGGGAAAATTCAAGATTAAGTTACATTGTTAGTTGTTCATTGTTGGACCACCCTTACACTGAACATAAAGATACAGTTCATCTAAATTACTAGAATAACAAACAAATCGTAAAGAATCTAATAATTTGATATATCAAAGTATTTGTAAATCTGCAATAAAGCATACTTTGTAAACTGAGCTGCTCACATATAAATTCAAAACCCCCAACTACAAAATATATAGCAATCACTAGAAAGAAGGTTTTTCCACAGAGATTGTACAGATTGTGAAAGAAAGATCGTTTAACTAATCAATACTTCCAATCAATGTTCCCCGTGTGAATAGTTGTCTCTGATATTAAAATTCAATCCATAAACAAAGCGTATCAGGAATCAGTATCTGCTTAAAGCATACTCCGTATTATGGGGAGGAAAGATAAGATTATATATCTAAGAATTTTGGAGCTAATTACCATTACACATGTTGAAATTGAAGGCAAATCTTATTCACTTCTTCATTGGCAAAAAGAAAGTTCATGGGACATCACTGACTTGCATAAACTTGATTAATATCCAAATGATTGTCTTCAGTAGGTCGGACAATTTAAGGATGGAAATGCTGTTCTCAAAATTTTCACGAACTCGAATGCATATACCTAGCTGCCAAATGAATTAATCAGCCAATAACTGCAACCAAGAGCAAAATCTCTACCCAGAAGTTTCTGATACTCAAAGCAATTCAGATAGATCCATTT
Source organism: Citrus x clementina (assembly GCF_000493195.1). NCBI lineage: Eukaryota > Viridiplantae > Streptophyta > Magnoliopsida > Sapindales > Rutaceae > Citrus > Citrus x clementina. The sequence goes on along the minus strand of NW_006262339.1, from coordinate 7,152,201 downwards.
AGCAACCAGCTTTCCACCATTGAGGAAAACTGTACTGCAATATGGAACCAACCCAAATGGAATAGAAGCTATTTTGCTTCACAAAGGATTATACCATCTAGGAATTTGGGCTTTGATTCAAATAGCCGTTGTATTTTTCCTTGCAACTAGACACATGCGCTAGTCATATGCATCAAAATTGAATATGTACATCAATCAGCCACAAACAGGAACAATTCTACACAAATTGTAAAGCCAGATTAAAGGGAATATTATTGTGTGGAAACATACAGTGAGAACTGACCTTGATACTCTAACAATACCAACAAAAACATCATGAAAAAACTTAATGCGACACAGTATCTAGAAACTACAGACAAAAAATGTAGCCTAAACCAGTAGGCCAAAATTACAAAAATATTGGGTTCAAGTTCATTCAACAAGAAGAAATGGACGCATAATTATAAATGAAGTCTCCATAATGTGTTATATGAGCTTTGGTACTTGAACAAGCAATCATACGTTACACAGAACAGGCAATAAATCATCATTCTGATTTATCTAGAAATGCAAATGCTAAAAGGTCTGCTACATAATTTTGCAAACAAATTACACTTGCAGCTATGGATGATTTAAAAGCAAGTGCAAAAAAAAGAAATCTGTTAGTAGATTCTTTCAAAATCTTTCATAACATAATTTAAATAACATCAGAAGTTTAACGTATTCGTGTATTTCAAGCAATAACTAAAAAACTCACGGTTTAAAATAAACAGCCGCCGCTGGGGTAGAGGGCTGAGCTGTATCGGTTTCTTTTCGCCTTCAGCTGCTTCTGGTAGTGAGAAAGCGTTGGGTGTTGTTAGAAAAACGTGTGGTTAGGAAATAACGAACATTTAAATAGTCGGTTTGGATTGGCGCCTTATTTATTATCCACTGTCATTATGCATAGCCAATCCGAGTCGCCCTTTTAGCATTTTGTGGTTCTATATATATATATATATATATTATTTTGTTATTCTTATAATGAAAAACTGAAAGCATTAAAAAGAATTAGAATAAATGACGTAATAATGGAAGTAATTATGCCTTGTTAATTTATAGAGAAAAGCACATTTACCCACTTTACATAATGAAGAAACAAAAAAGAAGCTCCCTGTTTTCATCACACAATTTACCTATGAGCAACTGAAAAGGCAGGGAATATGGATTTGCCAAAATACCTGTACGATTATGTTTCTACTTCCAGAACTAAAACTGAACAAGACCGTAAGATAGAAAATCTAAGGAAAAAGAAAAAAAGGGGAAAGATGACATTGCTCCCCGGCACAAGGTTCTGGTTTATCACATTTGAACTTTGCTACAGTTTAGACAAAAAGAGCTTCACATTGAGCAAATAATAGAATTCACCAAAATACAATTTTTTTTTCCTCACTTTTTTTGGTGGTTTCTCAACAGAACAATCTACAAAAGAGATTGGGCACCTTTATATCAAATACAGACGAAAATAAGGTGAGTATGTTTAACAAGTATAACAATTAGATTGGGAAGCAGCCTCTACTAGGCAGGTGAAATTTCATTCACCCATAAGTTTTAAATGTCAACGGTCCATAAAAGCTCCAGCATGGCTCGTCACTGGTCCAGACCAGTAAAACAAAACCTATCTACAATACCCAGGCAAAACCATTTGATACCTCATCAAAGTAACATGTCTCAGCCAAATGTAACTCTCTGCATGGCAGTACAGCAAGCCCTTGATACTTCCAAGATTTAAGAGCCATTAAGCTTTTGGAAAAGCTCCGGAAGATGTGCATTGGTCAGCTTAGTCCTCTTGCTGATCTCATGCTTCTTCTTCTTTGGCTTGTTCTTAGAGGAAATACCCTGAATCTGTGCCGCAGCCCTCCTCTTTTGAGTATTGGTAGCAGGCTTCATGCCGTTCTTCTGAAGATCCTTCTCAATGTCCAGCATGTCAGAAGGTAATGCAATGTCTCGGAAAAGAAGTTTAAGGTCATCATCCGCCTTAATAGGTACCCTGGGGTCATTAGGGTAGGCAATGTCTTCCTGTGAATCGAAGTTTGACAACAACCAAATCTGACCCGCAGCTTTTAAAGCCTATAATAAAGAATGATCTTGTAACAAACAGTTGCATATATGAACAACATAAACCAAGAACCAGGATTTAGGCTACCATTCCAGTATTACCATACAAAATAAGGGACCCGTTGCTTTATTGAAGGAAGGAATAAGCTAAAAGACAAGAATATATTAATCCACACATATTATATATTAATAGCACAATGGCAGGTAGCTGCTCTCTCTGTAAGGAAATCCAAGATTTTAAAATTGCTGACATCAAACAAAAATGAATCCAAAAAACTTCACTTTTGACATCTTTATGGCTCATGAAGATAAACTTTTACGCATTTTAACAATTACAAAACTATCAAATTTATCCAACAAGATGTATGGCTCACCAAAGCTAACCTTAATGCATTTAGTCAAAAACGAAAATTATGCATTTTATCAAACCAAAATTTCTTCTTTCATAATGACACACACACTTTAGCACCCACAATCTGTCAAGATGAGCTCACAATTCAAGCCTATTCACCTCGTAACCAGAAAAGGCTCATTACTGGAACTTCTAGAGATATCAACCACCACTGGACTTTGGTGGCAAAATACACTCAGGTTCACAAACTTGACGCAATTAAAGGTTCATCAATGTTCTCACCAGAAGAAATAATTCTTCTTAGAGGTTTCTATGCACATACTTAAGTGTTCATAAATGTTTACAATTTGAATTCTCCAATGTGGCATACCTGTAAGTCCTCCATCACAGTTGGATATGAATCTTTCAGGTCAATCACAGCAATTCCTTCTGGAAACTTACGCACTAAGACTAGTAGTTGACTCTTGTCCTTCAAATCATGCTTCGACTGCAATAAAACATTATATTAGATATTTTAGGGGAGAGAAAGAAAGCCAATAATTAGCCATTAATAACCATTTGACTAATGATTCTAAGATTCCTAAACCACAAAGTTCGGATGTAAACAGATTTGAATATTACCTTGTAAGAAAAACGCTTCCCATCATAGTGCACTTTTGGGTTATTTCTCAAGCTGTCAAAAACAGCTTTATTAGCATTCACATCAACGTAACAATCTCTATTTATTTCTTCCGGTGTAAAGGCTTGCCTTGTCTGCAAAAACACACACAATAACTCATAAGGTTGTTATTAATGACTGTTGCTTCTTTACTGCCATGATAAAGTCTGCACATTTTCCTTGAAAACAAAAATCCCATAAGAACAGGATGAAAAGACGAAATACTAAGAAAATAGAGGAGGGTGCATTGAATACCGTACTCAACCACAGTTTCAGCGGACTTTTGAACCTAAATTAAGTAATTGAAGATATAAAGCAATGCTCTATATCATCAAGAAGCAGAATTTCTCAAGTGAAAGATCAATAATCTGCAATCTTGATAAACGAGTGTTGCTATAGTCATACAACATCAGCCATCACCCTAAATTATTTTATGATTCCAAATGTCTATTGATTGCTTATGCTGCTCTTTAAAGGCCCAATCACATCAAATAAAGACATGCATCATCCAAATTTGCCTCAAATTCACCTGACAAAAGATATATGAATTGTATCAGCCCCTTCCTCCTCCTCTAGCCATGTGACCGTACTAAAATGTTTTCCCTCTAAATAGTGTTAAAATCTCCAGCAACAAATTGAAGCAAACATAATTAAGTATCAGACTGTGTAGACCAGCCAATTATTCAAATCATAATATATGAATTTTCAGTTTTATGCTATTGGAAACATTGCAAACATGCTATAAGTTTAAGTATTAATATCATGAAGAAACTACAAACAAAGATTAAGTTAAAACCTCCAGCAGCCGGTCTATGACACGCTTGATCTGAGCACCCACAGGAGATTTACGGATGCTATTGATATGCTGAAGTCTCTCGGTATCATTTGAAAATTTAACAGGAGGAGAAGATCTTGCAGCAGTTGATGCTGCAGCAGGTGTAGGCCTTGAAGTTGTTGTGGCCCTTGAAGCTCCTGATTTGGCTGCAATGTTGCTGAGGGTTTCCTGGCACTTCTCTTGCTGCTTCTTGAATCTATCCAACTTTTCTTGCAACGCCATCTGCACATAAATATGTTTAGTGACAACAGAATGACTTCAAAAGGTGAATCTACCATTCTATCCACCAATAAATACAGAAGAAAGTTCTGAACACTTGATCAAAATCTCAATCAGTCAACAGGAAGCAAAATACGGCACGCTGCCAATCAAACTCACCAATCATGCCAAAGTGGATAAACTTAACAATCAAAACCAACAAGATAGAAGATAACGCACATACAAGGTATAACAAAACGCAATGGTGGGTAAAGAAACACTACGAGTTCCGCCAAAGGGACAAACAAAAAATTGCCCATCATCATATTGTTCAAGTCACTAATGCACAATCACCACGAGGAATTCGTCGAACATATATACTGCTAAAAGAGACAAAAAAGATTTTTAGTAAAAACCCTAATTAAACTAATGCTCGCAACCAAGGGCAATACAGAAAACTAATCGAAAATTGCTCAAGAAGATTCATACATACAACCAATACACGTCCAGAAATGAAGCTTAATTGATCCTCAAAATCTAGCAGAAAGCAATTTTCCGGATTCAATTGATTTGATAAACAAACCGCCCGTACTTGAAAAAAAAAAAAACAATGAAATCTTGATGAATGTTTTGGCTGGCGGGGGCACCTGTAATTGTAATTCCTGCCGCCGCAGGTGGTGACTGCTGACGATGAGAAAGGAGGAAGATAAAGGAAGCAGTTACTTCACAATTTCTTTCTTTTAACAGAGATAACCAAACGAGTTTATTTGTCTGACATGATGAAAATATAATTAAGATGACAACGCATTCACTTGTTAATAAGGGGAAAATGTCTGATACACCCACCGTTTGAGGAAAAGAATAAAATAATTTACTGATGCTTCTATAAAAGATATTTAGACTTAGGGATGATAAAGTCCGGGTCAGTCTAAATTTATTTGGGCCCAATTCAGGCTCGCGGGCTTAGGCCCGACCCTCACCCATGAGAGCTTGGATAATGGCCTAAGAAAAAAAAGTCCGGATAAAGTCTAAGTCCATTATTTTAAAAAAAAAATAATTTTATAAATTAAAATAATATAATTAAAATTAAAAAGTAATTTTAAAAAAAACTTAAATTCTTAACTTATAAATCAATTATGATTCAAAAAAATTAAAATTATGATGCTAAATTCTTTTTTTTTGTTAATTAATTAAGAGAGTGGTTGAATTAGAAAATTCAGTATTAAAGAAAATTAAAATTATGAGTTTTTATTTGTTTTATTTATTATTTTAATTTAAAATATTCATTATTTTAATTTATTTATGATTATAATAACTTATTGATCATTAATTTATTTCAAATTTACAATAAATTAACAAATTTAAAATAAATAAATAAAGCTCAAGCCCGGCCCGACCCAAGCCCGGCCCGAGCCCGGCCCGAGCCCGGCCCGACCCAAGCCCGTACATTTAGATAACAAAGGACATGGACATGGGCTTGAAAAATAGTTGCTGGTTATCCAATATTATGAACATACCCTAATAAGAATTTTGGTTTAGAGATTCAATTTAATTTATTATTTATCCTAATTTACTCATTGATTGTTAATTAAATTATAAGAATATCCTTATTTATAATGGTTAAAATCACTAACTTTTATTTCCAACGCTGTTTAATATTTCGTTTGGCCTAATTTTATTCTAAAATCAAATAAATTTAGTTCATTATTCAATGATAAACCATAATCTTTATAATATTAAGGAGTGTTTCGTCCCTTTTTCATAAACGTTGGCTCGTATTAGTCATTTTTCCTTTAATAAATAATTAAGGAACGATAATATGGAATGCTAAATAATAGGGACAGCTACATGGAAGTACAAAAATGCCCTCTGATGTTGTAAGTAAATTTCCTTTGAGGATTAACGAATTAACGCTGACGAATTTTTGGTTTATTTATATTTTTCGTGTAAATTTGAAAAAAAAATGATAGTTGATTCTCTCCCATTACTCTGATTTAAAAAAGAAGTGTTAATTATGGGTGGGCTATTTGCACTCTAAAAAATACTTAGAACACTCATCTACTTTGGACACTCATTCATTATATTTAAAACAATTAACTTTTATTCTGTACACTCTTAAAATTCCAAGCATACCCTTAAAGCTTCCTCTTTGTTTCTTTTTCATACATTCATATCATCAAAACACCCAAGTCAAGAATTTCTTATATGCTTTCAGTATTAGTTTATCTACGATTTCATAAAAGCTCAACCCATTATACAATAATTTTGTTTGTACTGCAAATTATTTATATTATTATTTTCAGATCTTGAACAACAAATAAGCCATTTTTTTCTTTTCAGATTCAAAAGATTAAGCAATTCATGCCAGGCCTTTAGCAAACAATAACCAATAACCGGGTTTAATAATTGATTTAATATAAATATGCCAATCTAATAAGTAATTAAGTGGCAAAATTTTATTGAGTTTGAGAGAAAATTTGATTAGTATAATTTATACCACATCATAAAAGTGGAGAACTTGCGAGTCATGATTTTCTTGACAAGAGTGGTGAATGATTTGATTGAGTTTTAAGGATTAACACTAGTTAAAAATTAATAAATTTATGCGATGGAATGCGTTTGTTGCGAATAAAAAATAGGATTTAAAATATTATAGTTACATTACATATTGTATGGGTGCACATGTGCATTATATGTTTGTCTCGATTAATTTTTTATTTATTTATACTAAATTGTCTTTATTAGTAAATACCATTATGGGTATATTTATAATATAAAATTTGTATAAAATTATGAGTGTCCAAAGTATTTTTTAGAGTGCATATAGTCCCATACTTTATTAAAACTATTATGTGTCATTTTTTTATTAGATAAGAAATAATTTTTTATTAGTTGTGAATTGTCACTCATTTAATCAAGTAGAACTCTATTTCTTTTCGTTCTATTTATCTAATAATAATAGTTTTCATATGCTTTCAATTTTTTTTTCCAAAGTTAAGATAATATAAATTGCTATGTTATCACTGTTATTCCATCAACTTCATAGATAATTTTTTTTAAATTAACTATATTAAAATCTAACAAATCTAGCACATCAAAATGAGTTTTTATATATTTTCCAACCAAAAAAATGAATTGATATGAAAAGACAAAATGGGACAGAACACGTGGCTGTAATTTAGCGTCCGTACACTTTTTTGTCCTTGTTCTTGTTTTGTTTTTGTTTTTTTTTTAATAAATATTAGCACACACGTGACACGGCTGAGGTGGTGTGGCTGAGTGTTCTTTTCTTTGGATCACCGTTTCGTTCTAGCAAACGGACCAAACTCCGTTCAGCTCAAACCCTACATAGAGAGAGAAAGTGGAGACTTAAGACTTTGACCGCCGGCGATCACGGCCGATTCCGGCAATCTAGCTGCTGAAGCTTTGGATCCTTGCGAAAATGGCGGTGAAAAGCGAGGAACGGCTTCCTACTGACTGGACTGCGAAATTCAAAGTGGAAAAGAACGGTCGAAAAACTAAGGTAAAATTCAGCTTTTTATTGAAGCTATTAGTTCTCATAATTTCTCTATTATTTGGTTTATTTAATGAAAGGATGCGTGGTAGTTGTATGGACATTACTATATGAAATTTTAGTGTTTCGTTGGTTGCATGTGGAAATTGGAAAAATTTTCTCTTTTTATGTAAGTTGATCACTCGTTTAGTTGATGTGTAAAAGTTTATACCGATATAAAGGTATACTAATTTGACTAAGTTTTAAGATTAAGTTACAAATATCCCATTAGTGGAAAGTGACAATGCTTTTGAATTTGGCAATTATGTTGCAAATCTCTTTTGAACATTCAGTAGTTTTTTATCATTTAAATGATGATGAGCATTTTTGTTTGTTACAAGAATTGTGGAAGTGATGGAGTGAAGAAATGATGTTTTGCCGCAGTTCAAGGATTCATGTCTGGTGAAAGCTGTCAGAGAAGCTGTGTGTTTTATTTTTCTTTTAACTCCATGTGCCAGTATCTTTGGATAGTGGTTTATTTGTGTGTCGAAAATCATCTTTTGTTTACTTTGGGGAATCGAAAATCATCTTTCCCTTTTATGTGAACGAAAATGATGCGTGCTTGCAACTGTCTATAAACTGGAAGCTTTGCGAGCTGGATTAAGTGGTCCTGGTGTTGATGAATGGCAGAAAGTTGAATAAATAATATCGCAATGTTTTTTGTTTTTGTATATTGAGATGGATTGATCGTCGCAAATTGTAGACAAATTAGTAGTCTTAAATTATTTAGCGCGAAGGTGACATTATCTATGCGTATTATATGCTACATAATAAGTGATCTGTAATTTTCACATAGTGAAATTTGAAAAATACATTGGTTATTGTAGCTATCTAAATCAGTGACAGTTCTTATGGAAGTCTTAAAGCACTTGCAATAGTCATAGAACCTTTCTTGGACATCTTGTGTGGTTATCCGCCTGATTGATTTATGAGTTTTGCTTCCATTTTGGGTTAAGAGTTTGTTTCCTAGTACGGATACAAAGTTTGTGAATGCTAATGCATGTAATTGCCAGGCAACAGGAGTTTGGCTAGGTGCAAGCAGTATTTTATATGCCTTGATATTGTGACATCAATTGCTCTTTTACCTAATAGAAGATAATGAAAACTTAAGGTTAATTAACATATTAGTTTTTCCATTGTTGCTCTATGTAAGGAAGAAACATCATCTTATCTGTTTTCTTAAGTTTATTGTCGTCTTGATAAGTTGTACTCTTCTTTTGGGTTGCTGAGAGGATGTCCATTATGTAAATTATCATGCAATTAAAAAGCAGCCACCATGCTTATTATTTCTCTGGCTTTTGTAGTACTACATGAATGTTAGAACGGGTCAAAAATTCTTCTCCAAAGAGGATCTTCTTCGATATGTTAAGATGAAAAGAACCCAACTGGATGAGCCTTCTCCAACTAGTAGCCACGGAAAGAGGCACTTGGAAAATAGTAGCTCGAAAGTGAGAGTTTAGAACCTCCTACCTAATCTTTCGTTATTTGTTTAATTTTTTTCTTTTGTTATTTAATTTTCCACTTTATGATTTTACAGCTTGTAGCAAAAGAGAACAAACAGGAAAATAGTCGTAGCAAAAGGCACTCAGAAAATAGGAGCATGAAAGTGAGAGTTCAGAACCTCCTTCTTAATCTTTTGTCATTTGTTTGATAATTTTTTTAAAAATTTAATTCTCCATAATTTACTTTGTATAGCTTATAGCAAAAGAAAATAACCATGAAAGTAGCTGTGGCAGTAGGCACTCAGAAAATAGTATTATGAAAGTGAGAGTCCATAGTAACCTCAGACTCCTTTTTCTCATTTATTTTGTGTTTTTTTGTTCATATATTGTGTACAGCCTGTAGCAGAAGAAAACAGCCATGACAATGGCCATGGCAAAAGGCACTCAGAAAATAGTAGCACGAAAGTAGAGCCCAGAACCTCATCCTTGTTCCTTTGCTCGTCTGTTTTGTTTTGTCTGTTTAATTGTCCTGAATTTAATTTGTACAGCCTGTAGTAGATGAAAATAACCGTCCTGATTGGTTGCCTGATGGCTGGGTTGTGGAGTTGAAAACCCGCAAGAGTGGTTCAGCTGTGGGACGACAATACAAGGTATTGCATGCATTTGCTTAAAATTCTGTTTGGATCATATGAAGAAAAAGATGTACTACCACGGAATTTTCTGTGTATCGCTCTTTCTCTTTTACATTTCTATTGGCCAGACTTGTTTCTTCATTTATCTTCTTGTTCATTCCAGTCATGAAGTCTCATTCTGGTGCTGGTTATTGATTAGCTGCAACTTTAGAATGCCAATTGGCATGTCACAGAACATTACTATGCACATGAGATCTGTATGTATTGCACATTTTTCTCTGTGGTAATCATGTGATTGTGAGATCTGACCCTACATATTTTAATTGTGTTAAATAATTTGATTGTATGTGACACTGTTGGTAGTTATGTGTTGGGCAATTTCTCAGTATATTTCATAGCTGGAAACTCCTTAAATTCTTATGTAACTGCATCTTTCTTGCAGGTTTACATTGAGCCAATTACTGGATGTAAATTCTTCTCAATGCCAGAGGTTCTTCGTCATCTGGAATCTGTGAAGAACAGAAATTCTGAGTGTGAAAGGAAGACAACACCCACTGAAACATCAAAGTATGAGGGTACACGAAAGGTTTCAACCAAAAGAGAGAGAGAAACAACAGAAAGAGTATGTATGGCTTTAAATAAGAGTTGCAGCTGTATCTCGAAACTAAATGCACAATATTGCCATGATTCTATAAAGCCAAAATGCCACCTGTTAGGATACTAAAGATACCTGTTTTCTGAAAGATTTAAGTCACAGGATCATTACATTCTCATTTTGTGAGCTTTTTTTTTTTTAATTTTTTGTTTGGTGCTGCTTATACATGTAAAATCTAGGTGGTGGTTGAGAAATCTACTGTGGTTGATTTGCCGCCCAGCTGGACTAAGGAAACCAAAATTAAAAAGACTGCACGTGGAATTAGAAAAGACCGGGTATGGAGCTCTTCTCTCACTTTGGCAGCATGTTCAACTAAATGATGTTTGTTTTTTACTGGTAAACTGCCGTGTATAAATTTTGATCAATACTTTGCTGCAGTATTTCACCGATCCAGTTAGTGGATATGTATTCTGTTCAAAAAAGGATGTATTCCGCTACCTAGAAACTGGAGAGATCAGTAAATATGCATTTAAACCAAGAAAAAGGGGTGCTGATGCTTCAGAGCTGGTTACTGAGGAAGCTTTGGTACGTGTGCACCCATCTTGATACCTTTGTATAATGCATTGTTGTCAGAATCTTTGGTTGTTAATATTCGATTTATTACAGGGTACAGATACATGTTGATTATAGCACTGTTGTTCTGTATCATTTTAATCACTCAAACTTCTTGGTTGGTCAAATTGGGTTTATTCAAGATAAAAAATATTAACATAGTTTTTGGTTTGGTTAAGTTTGCGTCATATGTATATATTCATGTTTTCTAATGACAATTACTATGAAATATGTTGGTATCCCCTCTTGTGAAAGGGTTAATTGGAAACTATCCACAAGAGGGATTGAGGTTATAGAAAACTGTGAAAACTCTCAAATTACAAATTTTTGTAGATTTATAACAATTATAGTTATGCATAAGGAGTCAGAATGTCTAAAAAATAATTTTTATATGTCAAGTGCTACTGTGTAGGCTTAGTTGGTGCAAATGTGCTTAGCACGTTAAAATTCAATCAAACATTGATAACAATAATGCATTAGAATATCACGCTGGTATGGCTCAATGCCTATGGATATTCTGATTCAGTAAGAGTTTCATAGCAATTCTCTTAGGGTAAAGCTTTTCTTGCTACTGGTGACAGTGCATGGCTTGACAGTTACATTTCATAAAGTTGAACACATGCAAAGTCTTTATCCACTAGTCTTTACATCGAAGTCCTGAATATTCATATGTCTATCAAACTTTTTACATTCCCTTGATTGTTAAATCTTCCCAGTTTTTTGTCTCCTTGGGGATAGAATAAGCCTATAGGACTTGGCTTAAAATGATGCCCAACCTTTCTTTACCACTATGATATTCAGGAAAAGCATGTTAGAATGTCTCACCAGTCGAGGCAAGAACCTTTCTTCATTAACTCTTTTTTTTTTTTTCGTTTTTGATTTTTTGGGGGGCCGTGGCGGCCGGGGGGGGGGGGGGGTGTGGACCGGGCACTTGGACGCAGTTTCTAATTCTCAACTGTTAATTTTTGAATACTGAATGGACTATTTAAATGTTAACATCAAAAATATCTTTACACAATTGATCTATTTAAATTACATATAAGCTTAAGAGACTTATCATCAAAATTTTAAAGAAAATCACATTTCTTATTCTCAAAGAAATTTATATTTTATTTATGTAAGATAATTTATATATATTATAGATAGATATATATAGATAGATAGATTAGATAGGTAGATGCACGGACACAGAGGATTTCGATCAGGTAGTGGTTATTCACAGAGGATTTCGATCACGTAGTGGTTATTTACCATTGGTGGAGCTGTGTTTTGGGGCCCACAGCTCCACCAGTGAGCACCCGCCACGTGTGCAGTAGGTGTGCATAGTCGTGCACTAGATTAGGTGTCTATATATACATATATTAATGTGTATGTGTGTGTGTATTAATGTATAATATTGTATTTGTTTTAAATAAATTTTATAGCTAATTATTATTTTTTAAATAGGAAATATATATTTTTATGTAACTCAATAAACTCTATTTATTTTGTCAAACTTTAACTTGAAAATATTATTTTGTCAAATTTTTATACTTTAAAATTATTTCTAGCATGTAAGTACTAGTTATCTAACGACAAGTTTAAAGGACTCAACTGTCAAATTGATAATCATACATTAAAAAATGAAAATAAACATCTTTTCGACATATGCATTAACATTAATTCTGACTTAATCCAAATTCTTACCTATTCAGTCTTCAACCGGAAAGAGAAATAAAGGGTTTCCTCAGTATGGTTCGTGTTCAAGTTTTAAATCTTCTCATATCCAACTCCCAAGTCTAGAACGTTGCTTCACACTGCAATTCTAGTTTTATGGATGTGGCTGTCTCTTTCAGCTGAAAGAAGTAGTAGTAGTTGTTTTTTTTAGCCCAAAGCATTTAATTTCCTATATATTGCTGTTGGGCAATTAACAAAAATTTTCTTGTATCTAACCAAATTTTTCTTGCTTTGCCTTCTGTCTATTAGCCATTTCCCTATGCTAAAAGGCTGAAATTGGATCACACTGCTACCAGGAGACAACTGTTTCCAGGTGAGATGTTAAAATGTAACTGTCTCAAAGCAATCAGAGAACAACTGCAGGAAAAGTGATGAGCTAAAACTTTGCTGATGCAGTTAAGGAGAGTTCTGATATATGCAGCCCTGAAGTTATGAAGGCTGAGGTCTTGAATAAAAGGCGGGGCAAGGAGGTATCTCGTCTTGCTGGAGCTCCCACAGCTGAGATTCCCCCAGAGCCAATGGCTAAAATGGTGATTGATAAGGGTGCTGAAACCAAGGTAATCTCTAATTTGAGCAGTTCAGCGCTGCCAAAATTAAGGCGTTCAAAGAGAAATCAAGGCAAAATGGTTTTTGCTGATAATGGGCCCGTATCAACTCCTGTTATTGATAGTCTTCAAGAACAAAGATTACTTGATAGTCACATTGAGTGCAGCAATGGAAAAACTCTGAATGATATGACCAAATCTGCAAAAAGGAAAAAGCTTAACTTCCCTCTTCGGTCTTCAAAACGTCTTGTTGGGCTTGAACCTGAGCTGGTGTCCAACTGCATGTCCATTGAACAAGCTCCCAAAAAGGTAACTACAGAATCATGTAAAAATATGGTCATTTCATCTGCAGTTTTGACTTCTACGGGCTTGGTGAATAAAGTATCTCATCTCAAGGCTGGCTCAGTACCAGAACTTGCAAATGTGTCGTCTGACGTAACCATTCTATCAAGTGGAGAGCCATTAAACAAGGTCAAATCTTCAAGGAGCCGGACCACTCCTGGAGAGCAATTGCAAAAGTTGAAATCTGCTGAAACCAGTGGTGACATGTCTGAACAACGTGTATCCTTATTCTTTGGGAATTCTTATTTAGATCCATGCCTGGGACCTGCATTCAAGGCTCTGATTGGTGAACTACCGGTGAATTCTAATCTTGCTAGTGGGCCTGTTTTAAATCCTGCAGCTGATATCCTGCAGGAGACGAGCATGCAGACGACCGATGGGGAAAAGAGAAGCAGCAGAAAAACTCATATAAACTCAATGCAATCAAAGAACAAGCAAGAGCTTAGTTTGCCTCGTCGGTCTTCGAAACGTCTTGCCGGGCTTGAACCTGAGATGATGGCCAATTGTGAGTCCCTTGAACGAGTACGAGCTCCTAAGAACATAATTACTGAATCTTGTAAAAGTAAAGGCATGACTGCATGTTTGACTTCGAGTAGTTTGGTGGATGAAGTTTCTCAGCAGCTCAAGGCTGGCCCAGTGCTGGGACTTCCAAATCGTGCATCTGTGGTACTGGGACTTACAAAATGTGTGTCATCAAGTAGAAAGCCCTTGAACAAAATTAAATCTTCTGGGAACCTGGCTATTATTGGGGGGCAATCTGCTGAAGCCAATGATGACAAGTCAGAACCACATTTGTCCTTAACCTTTGGGGGTACTAATTTAAATCCATGCAAGACTATGATGGGTGAAACTCTGGTGGATTCTTTACCTGATAGTGATCCTGTTTCAACTACAGCCGATATTCTGACAGAGAAGAAACTGCAGGAGACTAAGGTAGAAAAGAGCAACAATAAAAAAACACGGATAAACTTGAAGAAATCCAAGAACAAGCAGCAGCTTAACTTGTCTCGTCGGTCTTCAAAACGTCTTGCTGGGCTTGAACCTGAGCTGGTGTCCAACTCAATTTCTGGTGAACAAGCTTGGGGAAATGCAACTGTAGAGTCTTGCAAGAGTGAAGCCCCCACATGTGAAAAAACAGATCCACATGGGCTGCCAGATGGTGTATCTCAGCAGTCTGAGGCTGGACATGAAACAATGCTTGCACAGCACGATCTGCCAAACGGTGTATCTCAGCAGGTTGAGGCTGGACATGAAACAATGCTTGCACAACATGATCTGCCAAACGGTGTATCTCAGCAGGTTGAGGCTGGACATGAAACAATGCTTGCACAACATGATCTGCCAAACGGTGTATCTCAGCAGGTTGAGGCTGGACATGAAACAATGCTTGCACAAGCACAAACTGTTCCTGAAGAGCCATCTCAAAAGTTGGAAAATGAGAAGCCAGAAGAACAGCCTCAAAAGCTGGAAAGTGAGAGAATGGATATTGAAAATCCAGATTCACAGGTCCTCCTTCCATACGGGGATTCTTGGTCGGATCCATGCCTGGAATTCGCATTCAAGACTCTTACGGGTGCAATACCAGTAGATGAGAATTTGGCAATTCAGGATTACTTCCAGCATCAACTTGACCCTTCTGACACACAGAAGGACAATAGCTTGGCCATGCCAGAGTTTGGCCCTATCAAGTCTTTCCAAACTGATGTTCCACATCAGCTTGATACACCAGAAAAGCAACCTGCTTCTGCTCCCCAGCAGCAGTTGCCCGCAAACCCCTTGCCACACCCGGGAAATGCAAGCACACCAAGTTCAAGTAGCATTGATCTCAACAACCTAGCATAGTCGGGAAAAAGTAATTGCCATGAAAGGTGATGTCCTAATTAAGGTCACTAGCTTTATAACTTGAGCTAGTAAATAATTTACTCTTTGTAATGGACGTCTTTACATGGATTGGTAGAGATTTCTCTCATTGCCGTCTGCAACTAATTTTTAAAGTTGCAATCTGTAATTGGTAAGGTAGTCAAAACTTTAATCCTTTTGTATGGATTGTTCAGAAGATGCAGAGGGCAGAAACCTGAACTTCCAGTGTGGGCATCCTATTGTTTCCTCGCCATCGTTTTCGTCAATTGCTGGTGCAGTACTGCTGTGCAGTGTGTGATGCACATTATTTTTCTTGTCCTAATTGAAGGGTTACGTACAATGAAGTTGGTATTTCAATCGATCTAAACTAGCAACCGTTAGCTCGCCATCCAGTATGGATTTGTTAACGAAAATTAGATATACAAGGATCTAAATTTATACTAAAAATGTTTAGCAATCGGGGCCACGTTAACATGCCAGTTGAATATATTACATTCAAGCAATAATAAAATCTTTGTTATTGAAACATTTCGTTATAATCCCATCGACTGTAATGCCTCAGCGAAATTGCCCGGTTATTTTCGTTCCAGAACCAAACACCGAGTCTTGTACAATTGATCACTAGAACTTGGTTTCAGTATGAAGACTCTTTCCATCCTCCATAGCTTTCTCCACCATAACCACGATCACCCCCTGAATGGCTTTCCCCGGCAGCACGACCATGACTGTGGTGTCCGTGGCCTCCCTACAGCGAACCAGCGAAAGCTTTAATCAGTTGGAATGATATTTTAAGACCTTTTCGTAAATGTTGTATTTTGGCTTCACTTTCAAAAAATTTTATTATTTGGTTAGCAGACTCTTTCAGGAACCGTTAAACCCAAAATCTTATAGCCGTTGGTAAAACTCCAATTTTGGAATTGAAGTGACAAAGGACGAACCGTATATTATTACCTCAGGCTTAAAAGTGAGGCCGACTCGAACCTCTCCCTGAAATTTTTTGTCCTTAACAACGTTGTAGGCTTGTTGTGGGACGTTTCCCGCCTCAAACACCGAATGCAGCGGAATGCTGATAGGAATAAAAAATACAACAAAATCAAACACACAGTCAACTTTACTGTAAATAATCGATACGGTTTGCTCTCATCGCCTTCGTTCTTTTCAGATTCACTTCAGCTTGCATCATGTGACGTAAATTAATTAAATTCTAATATATATATATGTGTTAATTCACTAACATTGCTTCTCCGACAAAATCATCTTGAGAAACTGTATCGCTGTCCATTATTTTCAATTTGAGGGCTGTAGTGCCCTCAGAGATTGTGAATACAAAATTCTCGTTCCAGTTTGGTGTCGTTCCTTGTCCTGCATCATCGATCCATAACAAAGTTCCACAAACCCTAATTAATACTACAATTTTAATAGACATTTTAACTAAAGGAAACCTGTTAAAGAAATTTTTAATGTCAAGATTACCTGATGCAACGCTGCTTCTCTTCTCTTGGGTACGACAAGAGAGGACGACATACGGATCCATGTTACCTGTTCCTCCATGGCATTTTATGATCATTTTCAAGGAGTTATGCATTCATTAGAATTAAAGAAATAAATAGCATTAATTAATCCCATAGAATTAAATCCTTAGACAACTTCTGGTTCATTTTGCATGGATCGTGTTTGCATGCGTGCCATTGTAATAATTTATTTCAAAATCCTTAATTAGACATTAATATATCATTTATAAACACGTACATTTGCTTTACATGTAAGTATACATTTTGTGATCCAAAACAAGTCATTCAGAAACCGAAAAGAAAATAAATTAAAAAGGAATGAAGAGAAGTTACTACTGAGAAAATCGGTATCTTGAAGCCCTTTGGCACAAACAAGAAGAACTTCAAGGGTTCCCTTTGGCATTTTTGGAGCAAATTATGAAGAGCGACGGCCGATCCTCAATAGAAAAACGAGACCCTTCTGCTGCTGCCGCCTTTAATAGTATGGCATCTGTTTAATTTTAATTTATATATAATCTTTCAATTTCTTATCAAGAAATTATAGCAAATTGCACCTATCACCTTTTATTATATTTTCCTAGTATAGTAAAAACAAGATTGTTATTTTTTTATCAGTGCAATTTACTATAATTTCTTAACAAAAAAATAAAATTAGAAAGACAAAAGAAACTGTGATGGTGGTGTGCCCGCTCCCCCGCTTTTGAAGGAGAGGAAAACTAGCAAGCACGAGCCTATTATTTGAATGATTCAAACCCGTTCATGCGAACTTCTTAGTTTTTTGTTATCTTTGAAACCCTGGCATTACGAATAATAGCATCAAAATTTAGAAATATTCTAAATTCATTTTGGGCATTGGGGTATAGACTTGTAATATTAATGCTGAAAAAAGAATGCATTATTTCTTCATGATTGTTTGGATGAGATGTCGACCATTAATGGTGGTGTTTCTGCCTGACAGTATAAATGTCTGTAGAGTATCTCCAAAAGAATCTATTATTTTTACTCTTTAATTATCTATTTGTTTCCCTATGTGGTAAAAAAGAGAGTGAAAAAAATATATTATTTTTCAAAAAACACTTCAAATAGAAATAAGCTAATGTTATTTTAATCAAATAAATATTTTTTCAAAGGAAAAATAAATGGTAATTAAAGTATTTCTCCCTCTCTCTCTAATAAAAAAGTAATAAAATTTAAATTAAAGAGAAATAATTATTTTTTATTTGAAGAATCTTAATTGGAGTGCCTTTTGGAGTCTTAAATGCTGATGTGACTCTTCAAATAAAAAATAAAATCTTATTTAAAGAGACTTTTAGAGATGTTCTTAGTCCACATGAGATAAATATAATCTCCTAATTTTGTTTGGAGACCATTAATGGTGTGTCGGTCTAACACTATAAATATCTACGGTGTTAACCAAAAATGAAAAATAAAATAAAATAAAATAAAAACTCTTTTGTTTTAGGATTTGCATTTACTTTTTAATTTCACGTGAGACTCCAGTTAAATTGGAATAATTCCCAAAACTTTGGGCCCCGATTAGAATAGCTTTTCGGAGTATTAAAAATAAATTTAAAAAATGAAAGTTGATTTTGGTATTTAATCAAATTTTTTTTTTTATGTTAACAACAATATCAACTGATCATAATTATTTAGAGTTTTCATTATTGTACTGAATTTGTGGTGCCAATTTTTTGAATTAATAAAATCTTTTGTAATGGTATGAAAAATATGGGGTTGATTCACTTCAGTGGAAAGAGACTTATCATCACAAACATCTGAAAAAGGAAATTACTATTTTGCTTATTAAGAATTTTTATTTTAAAAAATATGTTTCTATATTATCATACGTCTTGATAGCACAGTTGTGATCATTACAACAAAATTGTGTTTCTATTTTTGGAAAACTAAAAAGAAAATAATTAGTTTACATTTTCTACAATAACCCCCAAAAGATAATCGATGCCAGCGTAATATATATAAGAAAATTCTGGCAATGTTAGCAAGTTGGCAGTGTTAGCAAAATTACCTAATTGTACAATAGATTTTGAAAAGAAGAAAATGAATAATTTTTTAAAATCTGATTGTAAGAACTAGATTTATACTTAATGCAATTCTTTATATATCCTCAATTATATTGTAAAAATTTTAAATTATCTTTATTCAATTAGGAAATAAAATCATTAAATTTAAAGAAATGATTATTATTACCCATTATATTGAGTTAATAAAATAAAAAAAATAAATTTAATAAAATAAAAATATTTATTTTAGTTGTCCGTCATTATAGATACACAATAGAAAATATTATTTATACATCTTTATAAATATATAAATAAATTTTATTGAATATTATATTTATTTTAGTCATTAGCATTCTAATAGCAAAATTTACCAAGTACTTAAGGTTGTTTTTAAAATTCATAACTAACAACAAAAATAAACTGATAACACTTTTAAAAATAAATTTTACCATATGTTTAATTTATGAGTAATGATACAGCCACAAACTCTTGTACAAATTTATTTTGTACAAACTGATGTGGCATTAATTCATTGGTTGAATGAAAATATAAATTAATAAAAACAAATCATGTGGGCCAAGTGATATTTAATTCAACCAATCTTATCATGCCACATCAGTTTGTACAAAATAAGTTTGTACAATAGTTTGTGGCTGTATCATTACTCTTAATTTATTATCTTACAATTAATTATTTTTACGGTATAACTAATAATTATTATTTTAAAAACTACAATATTACTAAAGTCACCTATATTTATGCTCGTCTTCACTGGCAACGCGTGCTAATTGGGATGTCACTTGATTGGAGGATTTCTCCTACACATCATCAAAGACTGAAAGTAAAACTTACCTAAACCGACCAACCGACGAGAGACAATGGGTCTAACCTGATTACATTTTTTAGATTGACAAATTTGATTGTCACTTGGCCATCAATAGAAAAGAACGAAGAGGCTTAATATGTTCAAATGAAAAAGAAGAAATTCTACTTCTCTTTTTTTTTTTCTTGGTGCATGTGTCATGTTTCTATTAGCTTTCTGGAGCAATGATAAAAAGTCGACGATACAACTGAAAGAAACAATAGCCAAACCAAAAAAAAAAAGGGGTAAAAAATGAAAGAATGAAAAATCGCATCAAAATTTAGAAACCCTAGCATCACAAATAATCGCATCAAGCAAATTTAGAAGTACATTTTGGGCAGTGGGGTATATACTTGTAATATTAATGCTAGAAAAGAATGTATCATTTCTTCATCATTGTTTGAATAGATGTAGACCATTAATGGTGTGTCGTTCTAACACTATAAATGTCTGTAAATTTATTCTTAGTAGATATGGAATAATTCCCTAAATAGTTAAGAAAATGAAAAAGAAAATACTCATTTATTTTAGTCCCTGCATTTATTTTTTAGCTTCACGTGCAGTTTTTCACCCACAATGTCTCCTTAAATTGGGTACTCTTCAAAGCTTACTTATACTCACTTTTGCTGGGAACCTGTGGGAATTGGGATGTATTAGAGGATTTATCTAGACACACCATCAAAGACGAAGATAGCATTTACCTAAACAGACCAACAGACAAGAGACAACAGGTCTAACATGACTGTCATTTTCAGATTGATAAATTTGATTCTCATTTGGCCGTCAAAATGACCAATTATTGAAGTTCTTTTTTCTCTTATATGTTCAGATTTAAACATTAAAGAAAAAAAGAACAAAGAGGCTCGATATGTTCAAATAAAAAAGACTTCTGTATTTTTGCGACAAAGGTACCATGTTTCTACTAGCTAATGGAGCACTGATAAATAGTTGACGATACAGTTGAAAGAAAGAATAGGACAACCCCACCACCTCCACCCCCCCAAAAAAAGGACGAAAGAAAGAGTAGAAAAGGGAAAAAGAAAAATACAGATGGTTCAAGGATCAAGGGCAAAACACAACCTTATAGTCGATGCCACTAGGGCAAGTGAATAAGCTCAGTTGCATCATCGAAAGGGTAAGAGTAAGCATCTGAGCACAGATCGTCGAAAATTTTGGAGTAGGATGTAAGGCGACAACTACTCGCAGTAGAATCAATACTACAACAAAGCTGGCCATTTTTTAAAACTGAACATGGAAGGTTACACCCACGGGCGTACCTCAACTCAGTCGGGCACATTACTGGATCACTTTATTGCATCCGCTAGACCCTCCCTTAAGTTCAGTAGGAACATTGAATCCAATAACCACGGGGATATCATAAAAGTCCATGTTGATTGATCCTTTAAATAAATTCACCAAACCACCATGCCGCCACCGCCTACACATCAGCCCATCCAAACAGCGGCCACATGCCCTAACCCGACAACTATTCCACACTCTAAACCGCCGCTACCATCCAATAAAAATCACCACCACGTAGCCACCACACTGTCACCACACCAACTGGCCCCATAAAACCGAACCGCCATCCCTCCCCATCAAGCCGATCTCGCCAATCCCACCCTTGATGGTGGCGCTGTGAACAAGAGGAAACATATAAAAACCCCCTCGAAATGGAGTTTAATTAAAAAAAATGGTAAATAGTGGGATTTACTCGAATAAACATTGTTATTTTTTATTTATGGAGGTGTTAAAATAATTTTATGTTATTTTAAATATTTTAATAATTTAACAATGAAAATAAATTTTAAGAGGTATTTGGAAAGGTGCCCCTATTCCCACTCGTTATAAATACTGTTCTAAAATTCAATACACACAACTAAGTCATCAAATATCTCTTAACAGCCCCCGATAATTAATTTTATTTTAGTTCCTATATTGTCCTTAAATAAAATTACTAAAATAGATATATCTCTTTTTTAATCTTTTGTCTCTATAAACTTCCAATCCCTCACTTAGTTGATCTTTAGCAATTGGTAGCGATAGTGCAATCACATTGGTAAAGGTTAACGGGTCAGCCATTATTCCAACCATTAAAAGAAGTGCCACATTGGTTGCTTGAAACTAAAACAGGCAAATTTGTGAAGGTCAACGGGTCAGCCATTATTCCAACTAGAGGTGGCTAACGGACCGGACAGCACGAGACATGACACGGGCAGGAGCCGAGCATATTTTGGTAGAGTACCCACCGTGCCGAGCTTAGATTTTAGGCACGTGGGCCTTAAAAGTACCGGCACGATTAGAGATGAGACAAAACACAGCACATGAAAAAGCACGCGAAAAAGCGCAATAAGCATGTTTCATTTTTTAATGAAAGTAAACTTAAAGTTTTATGGTTTTATAAATAACTTAAAATTGAATCTTTTAATATATTTTATTGGCTCAAGTTTTTTAAATTTATTTAATTCTTAGTTTCAAAAAATTATAATTGATTTATGTTTATAATTTATTAAATAAATAATTGATATCATGATTTTAATAAATAAAATTATAAATATCATGATTTTATACATATGTATTAATATTATTATAAACTATGATATATGACTTTACGTAATTCCAAGTTAACAATTAAGTTAACCCTTAAAAAAATTATTACTATTGTTCTTGTTAAGTACTAAAAAAGAATTCTAATACCATAGAGTCAAACTTAACAACTAATATTACATTCTCTTATTATTATTAATTTTTTATTATTGAATATGGACTTAAATTTTAAATTTTTTATTCAATTAAATTTAAATAAAGGCACATGGATAAAAAAAAAAGTACATAAACTTAAAAAAAATAAGACAACTTGGCATGCGCTCTTAAAAAAATAAAAAAAAGTTTAGTGGGTTATTTTTCCTAGGCATGACATGGCACGGCCCACGACATGGCACGTGTGGGCACGACATGAGTGGGCACGGCAAGTGTGCCGGACTGACATGGCACATGTGCCAAACTAGCATGGCACGACACGAGTGGGCACGGCAAGTGTGCCGGACTGACATGGCACATGTGCCAAACTAGCATGGCACGACACGAGTGGGCACGGCAAGTGTGCCGGACTGACATGGCACATGTGCCAAACTAGCATGGCACGACACGAAATGTATAGTGCACACGGCACGACACGACACGACACGAGCACGAGCACGCGTGGGCTTCCTTTGATTTGCCTGGGCCGGCACGGCACAGCCCTTTGACCATCTCTAATTCCAACCATTAAAAGAAGGGAAAAATATCCACCGTCCACCCGTTTTTTTCAACTTTTTTAAAAATACACAATTCTTTTTTTTTTTTTTTTGCTGAAATCCACCTAAAGTTACATTTTGTTTCACTTTTCCACTTCCGTTTGGAATCCGTTAAGAAAATTAACATAAATTTTAAAAAATGACCAGTTTACCCCCCAAAATGAAAATAACAATTTCACCCTAAAAATTACCAAAAATAATCAAATTAAATCTAAATATTTTCCCCATCGGTTAATAAAGAAAGTAAAATTATCATTAAATCTGATTCTTTTTAGCATTTTTTAAGGTGAAATTGTAATTTTCATTTTGGGGGTAAAATGATCATTTTTTTAAGTTTCCGTTAGTTTTCTTAACGGATTCCAAACGGAAGTGGAAAAGTGAAACAAAATGTAACTTTAGGTGGATTCCAGCAAAAAAAAAAAAAAGAATTGTGTATTTTTGAAAAAGTTGAAAAAAATGGGTGGACGGTGGATATTTCCCCTTAAAAGAAGTGCCACTTTGGTTGCTTGAAATTAAAATAGGCAAATCTTATACTAAGCTGACAATGTACATTTATTAATTAGTCTTGCCACTACCATGAATAATGCCGTCGCTCGACATGAGGAACTCCAAACTAATCAACTTTGAACCCTTTTTTGTTGATGGCGAACACCAAGCACTTAAAGAAATACTATGCTTGGATTAGATTCTAGTTAATGAACAGAGTTTTGGAGTTCAATCAGGTAGTGTTTATTTTTTGGATTGGAGTGAGAATCCTGAGGAGTGAGAATCCTAGGATTAAGAGTGTGGAGTATGAGTGGGAGTAGGTTATTTACTTACATTGAAATGGAAGCATGGAATGGAGATCAGAATTCAATTTATGTGTTTACTTTGTCTTGGATTTAGAGTAAATATTTTCAAATTATAATTTTATCCTTATTTAAAGAATTATAGTTTTTAATTACAAAGTTAATAAAAAATATATTTAATGAATAAACATTTATTTTATTATATTTGTAAATTTATAATAAATTATTAATATTCTTAATTATGAACATCACAATTTTTTTATTAATTTTAATTTTAATTATATAAATTAAAAATTATTGATAAGGGCAATATAAATGAAATATTTTTACTATTAACATAGTATGAAATTAATATTTTCTTAGAATAAACTATTTATTAGTATTAATTATTAATATTAAAAAAATATAATACTAATATTTTTAAATAAATATAATAATATTATATTTTCAAATAAAGATGGTATATAGTAATATTATTAATTCTCTATTAATATGATATTATTATTTTTAAGTAATTTAGACTTAGAATCAAACCAAATTATTATTTAGTTAAATATAATAATAATATTTAAATAAATATAATATTATTTAAATATTTATTAAATATAATTATAGTAAATTTAATAAAAAAAGGCTAAAAAAGAAGGGTACATATAAAATGAAACATTATTTTATTTTATTTAATATAATTATATTAAATTTATTATTATATAAAATAATAATATAATATTATTTAGTACAAAATTAATATTTTCTTAGAATAAACTATTTATTATTATTTATTATTAATATTAAATAAATATAGTACTATTATTTTTAAAATAAATATAATAATATTAATCAAATAAATATAATATTATTTATTTTATTAAATATTAAATATTAAATGAAATTAAATTAAAAAGTGTAGAAAATGGAGAGGTGGGAGTGGATTCCCACTCCCACTCCCACTCCCCACTCCAAAAATGGGTGGGGCCCACAGAGTGAGATTTTCCATCTGGAGGCAATTCGTTGAAGTAAACACTGGAATAGGAGGAATCCACACTTCTCACTCCTCACTCCCACTCCAGAAAGTAAACACAGTATCAGTGAAGTGTGTGAAAAATAATAGCAAGGGTAAATTAGGGATTATATGGGGTATATTGAGAGAAATTTTTTTTTTTTCAAAATTATGGATGGGGTCAATTGATAAATGGGGATTGGTGAGATTTTTTTAAGGGGATAAATATTACCACGCGAAAATGAAATTATATCAAGCGCAACTATGTTGCACATTCTTTAAAGATTTGGACTATTAGAACCCCTTTATTAATCTCATAAAACTCTTGTTGTATTATAATAACATTTAAGGACAAATACTAACAGAATTGACTCCATTTATATAAAACTCATTTTTGATTTTTTTAAACCCTTGTTGAATCTTTTTTTATTTAATTCATCTAGACGTTCTCAATTCTTTTGTACTCAAATGATTTTTTTTTTATTCTTTAAATCTACTAAATTTGATGGTGGAGGGTCATTGTAGAGTTTTAAGGTTGGCTAGCAGCCAACGACCTGGAGATAAAGAGTGTTGTTCAGTGCATAAATTTAATTTTTTTATTCCCTAAGCAACTCTTTTTTTTTTTTAAATTTATTTGTGATTGAAGAAGAAACGAGGAGGATAAAAGGTAGCAAGTTAGCCATAAGAAGTTGCAATAGCAGACACGAACTTGACTGTGGCATGACGTGTTAAGAAATTGAGTTTCCTCCCAAGATCACTCTAAACAATTTGCGAAGCAACAAATTAACAGAAAAATTAAATGGAGAATACATCAGTCATACAATACAGGATTTATGTGGAAAATTCTAAATCCGGAGAAAAAACACGGTCATTGTAAAAAAACAACTAGAGAAAAATATTCACTATGTAGAAAATTTTTACAACCACTTTCTCAAAAATAAATTTCTCTCACCCAACTTCAAATACATAATCCCGAGAAATATCCCTTAACAAAGCAAATCCGTAATACCCATATTGAGGAGCTAAATGCTCCTTCAATACATTTACACACTTAAGAACATTTTTCTTCTAAATTGGAAGCTCTTAATGCTTCTTTTACATTATTGCTTCTCAAATTTGGGATGATACAAACTTACGAAAGTCTCTCCTATTTATAACCAAACGGATAGTACTGTTCAAACCACGTTTCTATTCATATCGCGTTACTGTTTAAACCGTATGGTCAAACCGTGTTACTGTTCACCATGTGGTCAAATTGTTTTACTGTTCATCACCTTTTTTTCTTTTTTTAATCAATTTTCAACATGTCGATCACTTTTGCCAATCTAAAAGCACCAACATGAGCTTCAAACTTGTCATTGAGAAGTATATTATTGAAATTTATATCATAGTGAAACTAAAAAAAAAAACAATCTTTTTTTTCCCCCTTATTTATTGAGATTAATATATTTTTGAAAAGTTAGTGTTTTTGAGTTTTGTAGGGAGATTGAAAGATGTCAAATGAAAAGTGTGTTTATTTAGGAAAAAAATTGGTATTTTTAAAATTAGTTGAAGTATAATTAAAAGAGGGTTTTAAGAGGACTTTAGAAGGGTGCTAATAGTTCCACTTATCTTAAAAAGACCATGTTAACATAAATATTTCTTTAATATTGATTTTGATGATAACAAACTTAATTAAGATTGTTTTAAAGGCTCAAATTATTTTTCATATTATAAAGGTATTATATCCAATGAAAAGTGTTTTTATGATATAAGTTATTTTCATGTTAATGTTTTGAGAACTTTCAAATTAGCAAATATTGCTTAAAATTTTGAAAATGGGCTTATTGGATAAGTTTTACAAAGTTTTGGGTCATAATGTAATTTTATAAAGTTTTAGGACCAAACTGTAATTTTGCAAAATAATTTACTGTAGCGGTCACTGTAGCAACGGCTAACCGACATCTTGATAACAGCTAGCCGACATCGAACAGAATTGAAAACCAGTCAAAATGGCGATCCGACATCTAGTTAACGGCGATCCGATAGTTTGCAGAAAGTCAATAACGACTAATTTTCAGCTCCAACTATAAATAAGCTCAATCAAATTCAAACTTCAACGATTTCAACAATTACTATTGAGTAAATTATTGAGCATACAACATTCATTGAGCCTTAAAGTATTGTATTCATCTCTTTTACTCACACGTTGGATTTTCATTTGTAATCAAACTCATTGTGTGAGAGAAATTTATTTTGTAATATTTTTTAAAATCAAATTGAGAGATTGTAAGTGTTGGGATACACTTGTGTTAAGAGATTGGGGATAATCTCTTATTGTAAAGGTTTATTGACACCTTGAAAGTCAATTGTGAGAGCGGTTGAAGTCTTGGAGGCTTACTTAGTGGAATTCTCAAGTCTGGTGAGCTTGGAGGTGTGGACGTAAGTACGGTTAGCCGAACTACGTAAAAATCACGTGTTTGATTTCTCTTTCCTTACTCTTTTATTATCTTGCTTGATTAAATTTATAAGTTTTGTTCTTATTAAGGCATTAGATTTAAATTGTTGTGAGGTTTGTTTTGTATAAATTTTGATAACCCAATTCACCCCCCCCCTCTTGGGTTGCTTAGATAGTATTTTAGACCAGTCATATTTTTTATTATTGGCTTTGGATTTGAATTATTGGCACCCCTCTAAAATCCTCTTGAAATTCTCTTTTCAATTATATTCTATTTAATACCAAAAATACATTTTTTCCTTAAATAAACCTCTTTTTCAAATCTTCTCTCTCTACAAAACTCAAAAACACTAACTTGGAAAAAACAAAAATAATAAGTATGAAATAATAAAGAAAAAATACTAATGTTTTAAGTTTGTTCAAATCAATTATATAGATGAGAATTAAAAAAAAATGTAAAACACATAGAGAGAAACGAATGGGACTCAATTGGTTGTAGGTCACGAGGGAAATAGAATTGAGCTTTATTGATTTATATTTGAACTACAACAAATAATTCAACTTGGGTAAGATTTCGAGTTCGATAATTATAGGAGGGTTTAATTATTGTTGGAAGACGTTTCACGTATTACAAGATGTTATCATTATTCATTGAGTTTTGGTTATACATGCAAATTTCATTTGAAAACAAAAAAGATTAAAGAGAGAGAGAGAAAATAAATATAATTAATTTTGTTTGTATTTGTTCTTAAATGTAATTGTAAAAGAGTAGATTTTTTTTTTTTGGTTGTAAATCATCCGGTGTCCGGCGACCGCATTGGGTCTCGACAAATCTGGATTCGGGGTGTAGTCACAGTTAAGGCTCTTTACCCCTCCCAAATGGTGTGTTTAGTGGAGATCGAACCCAAGAGCTCTTCCCACAAACTCAACATGCGCTGCCAACTGAGGCACAACCATTTAGTAAAAGAGTAGAGATTTTAAAAGGACTGGAGAGTTGCCAATAATTCCATTCTTGGTCTTGCTATATATATAACTTATACATTTATGCAATCTAAGTTATAAACTTTTAATGAATGTGCAGCGATAGTATTGTTACTAAAAATGAAAAATAATTAATAATAAAATGAACCGTGAAGCTTATTGCCCATAACATTTGACGAGAGAATGACAATCACCCTAAAATATAAATTGTCCAAGATACAATTCAAAGAAAGAATAAATGCTAAAGAAAATTAGGTAGCTATACAATCCGCAAACAGTCTTGCACAAAAACTGCAACCAATAATCTAATGCCTTTTTTATTGGCGAGCAAATTAAAAAAAAAAAAAGTAATTAGTAAGCAGAGGCCTCACGGACAGAACACAACCTTATAGCCAGTGCCAGTTGGGCAAGCTAATGTGCTAGCTGGATCATCCATGGGATAAGTGTAAACATTCGGGCACAAATTCTTGAAAAATTTGGAGTAAGCTGTAGCACCACAACTCCGACGATCAACGTTGCAACAAAACTGGTCATTTTTAAAAAGTGTACACGGATTGTTACACCCACCAGGATGCCTCAACTCATTCGGGCACAACCCGTTTATGTCACCTGCACATTTGATCACTTGGGTGCACATACTACTAGTTCCTTTAAATTCCATAGGAATATTAAATCCGTTCATCAGAGAGAGGTTGAACAAATCAAAGTTCTTGGATACGTTTAACGAGTATTCTGCTAAGGTGACTGGGGGTGAGGAATCGGATGCGCAGTTGAGGACTCCATCACAGTCACCGCTCTCGCAGTTTCCGGTCCCGTCAGCGCTAAAGTTGCAGTTGGTTCGAGCCCATATGCTGCCTGCGTCGGTTAAGTTGATGTGCCATGATTGGTGCTGATGCAGCTCCTTGCCGCCTCCAGGATTGGCTGCTGCCCAAACCGTGTAGATGCAGTTGTTTTGTATCTCGAAAGCGGCTGCATGGATGCCGGTGACCGTTAGGACAATGAAGCAGAACAAAGAGACAGAGAGGAGTTTATTTGAAGAAGCTCATCTTGTTGTCTTTTATTAAACACTTAACAGAGCTGCACGTTGTTGCTTGGAAATTACTAATAAGATGATGGTATTATTGTACTTTTGCAAGGCTCTAGTAATCAAAGTCAAAGACAACCACGACTAGAGACTAGAGACTAGAGACTAGAGAGAGATTCGGGTCAAAATAATTGGATTAGTGGGGGAAAATTAAAGCATTTTCGTAGACTTCTGTTACTCTGGTTCATGGAGTAGCAAGAAATTCTAAAGAAAATTAAATGAGGAATAATGATATTTGTATAAAAAAATCTGAGTAATGATAGGTATCTCAAAATTTTTTCATCTTAAATTTCATTTTAAATAATGTGTTATATTTGGCGATTCTCACATCCCAACTCATCCCTATTCACTAACATGATTTAAATAATTTTTTTTTTCAAAAATTAGTGTAAGGAACAATCAATATTTGAATGGTCGATAAACTAAATAATATAAAAAAAATCTCCAGACTCTTCTACTACCAAAGTCAAATCAATTAAACTTAATTTGCAGTGAGAATTTCTTGGACATTATTGTCCATTTTATTATCCAAATACGAACAATCAGCATCCAAATTACAAAGCTCTTTCAAATTTTGAGAATGAGAAATCCATGGAAAGAGAAATGGATAATGGATGTTCATTACATCTCAATTCAAAGATTGTCATGCCTAGCTAGACTATCCCTTGGGGTTGATAGAGTGATGTACCTCTATTCACTTTTTATTTTTTATTTTTTCCTTTTTTTCCAAAACAATGTTTATTTTATTTTAAAATTAGGATTTTTTAGTATTAAAGTATTGTACCTTAAAAGTTATAGTTGTTATAAAAAATTATAATTATAAAGTAAAAATTAATATTGTACAATAAATATGACTTTTAAATAATATTTTTGACTAAAAATAAAAATAATAAATTTTTTATTATACAATTGTGGGATAAAATTTACATAATTTCTAAAATAATAACAGTAAATATTTACCAAATATCTCAATACTGTAAAGTTACAACAGCCACCAGCTAAAAACAAGATCAAGGGCCTTAAACTTAATAGGCAAATTTTAAAACTGGGCACTAATTAGAATATTAATTATGCTAGTGGAAATGTAACAGGCTAACAGTAGTTTAGTCAATACATTATTTGTTTGTGCATTTGTGATTCATTATTTTGTTGAGGACCAGAAGGTCCAAGACATCTTATTAGCTTTCTATTTTGGTATATTTCTTTTCCCTCTCTCTTTTTTTTTTTTTCCTCCACGCTAATGCTCACAAGTCTCACAACCTACTTTATTGACTAAAGAGAAACTATCTCTACAATAATTTTTTTTAACACATTTCTCTAACCGTCACAAAATTTTGACTCTAAACCACCTTTATTTATAAACTTGATCAATCAACCGCTTTTATACTAACAAAATTAGGGTCCGTTAAATAATTTTAATAAAATAACTATTTTACTCCTAAAAAAAATTAAAAGACCATTTTATCTTATAAAATTTTTTAAAATAAAAATTATAATTATAAGAATACCCTTGAATTTATAAGAGATAATAAATCTCAAAATTAAAAATGTTAATTTTTGTAATTATAATTTTTAAATGATAATTTTTGTAATTATAATTTTTAAATGATAATTTTTGTAATTATAATTTTTTAGAGAGTGTGCGTGCCGACCTTTGCTTAAGCAAATCTTAATTAGAGCCTCAAAAATAAGCAAAGAGTTTACACAATGCAAATTAAATTAACATTTAAAGTTTTCTTTCAATTTTGGAAAATAAAAAAATTATAATTACAGAATTAACATCTTGGATTTTAAGATTTATCTATTTAATTAAATTTAAGGGTATTCTTATAATTATAATTTTTTATGTTACAAAATTTTGTAAGATAAAATAGTATTTTAATTCATTTAGAGGTAAAATGATCATTTTATTAAAATTATT
Source organism: Citrus x clementina (assembly GCF_000493195.1). Lineage (NCBI taxonomy): Eukaryota > Viridiplantae > Streptophyta > Magnoliopsida > Sapindales > Rutaceae > Citrus > Citrus x clementina. The sequence goes on along the minus strand of NW_006262339.1, from coordinate 7,120,887 downwards.
TAATGGATTCTAACTTTATTAGCCTCAAAGTGGTAGATTGATAAAAGTTTAGAAATAAAAATGGTATAGAGAACATGTCCAAATTTTGTGGCGGTTAGATGTATATTTGACAAAAGAGAGATGGTGCAAAGATAATTTTTCTTTTACTAAAAGTTTTAGTAACTAGTGGTGGTGAAAGTAAAGTCTTTTCAATTTGAAAATTTGAATTAGACAAAAGTAAGCTCATTACTCTTATGGTCTATTTACTAAAAGAAAATTATAATAGGATTAGAATATGAATTGAATTGGAATCAGAATGAGATAGAATCATAATAAGGAATTGGAATCAGAATAACTTGTTTTCTTAAACTGTAAGAATTAGAATCGGAATAAATTATATTTGCCTTCATGTGTTTACTTTATCTTGGAATTAGAGTGGATTGTTGCAAGTTACTAAAGTGGCCTTTATTAATTGTAGAGATGGCAATAGTCCGGGATGGTCTGGGATTTGACAATCCCAGTCCTATCCCGAATGGTAAAATGAGATTTTAATGTGGACCGAATCTCATTCCAAATAGTTAAATGGGAGAAAAAATTGGACCAATCCGGGACCGTTCAAAATCCCATCCTGGACCAAATGTCCCAAATATCCTGAAACAATCATCTTTCAGTAAAGCAAGCAATAAACGATCAACTTAATTTATGAATCAAATACAATCTATTTGAGAAAATAATAAAAAATCTAAAACAATTATATTCAAACATAAAAAAAGAGAAGTCAAATGCAAACTTACCGAAATGCTAAACGAGGTGGCCGAAGGCAAGCAAAAATTGGGGATGAGCAACAAGCGACTGTATTTTAGTTTTAGGTTCAAATACTTTTAGGTTTCTAGTTTAATATTTTCGCTTTAGATTTATTTAATTAAACTAAAAATAATGCAACAAAAGGGCTTGTATTTGTTACTTGGGCCTAGAGTATATTGCTATAATGTTATTTGAATCACTATTCGTTAACCATTAGTTTAATTTTACTTACTTTTAATTTTATTAATATAATATTTCTTCCAAAAATTAAACGGGACAAACGAGATCCCAACTTAGATCCTAATCCCATCCCACGCAATAAATTGGGATTTTTTTTAGTCCCAAATCCTATTCGCTTTTAAAATGCGATCCTAAAATACAGATCAATATTGTCCTAAATAGTTCGAGATCCCAAATCCCTAGTTAATCGTTGTCCCTATTATTATTTGTATATATTAAAATAATAGCACTAATAAGAATGAAAATAATAACAAAACTAAAAATAGTAATAATAATGACAATAATATTAAATATAATAATAATGAAGTTAATAATAATAATAATAATAATAATAATAAGAAAAGATGAATATTGATCATTATAATGATATTATTATTATTATTAACAAAGGACTTATTTGCAAATAATATAAAATTTTTAGGTATTTTCATAAATTTTGGAAGGACCAAACTATAAAATGACGGAACTTGATTTGAGGCATTTTGGGAATTATGAAAATTCAATGGGGGGAACTTATAGTTTTGGGAATCGGAGATTGATTCCCAATTCCCTTACGAGAATCAAATCTATGGGAATGATTATCAAATTTGTGGACTTCGCACGATTATAGTTTTAATTTTCACTCTTATTTTGTGAAGTAAATTATGTCAATGATTCCGATTCTAGATTGTGGTTCCCCAATTTAAGCGGTAAACACACCCTTAAGTCTTAACCTATCTCCTATTGATGCATTAACCACAACTGCCAGCTCTCTGACTTCAGCAGCTTGCGCTGCTGCTACTATTACGCATTGAGTAGGCAAGTGGTCTTCTCTCACAGCAACCATATTACTCTTAACTTCTGGCTAGTAGTAAGAATATCAAATCTCGGGGTGAAATTTTTTATCAATATAAAATACAAGCAAAGAATAAAATACACACACTTTAACTTAGGTCTAGTTAGGCTTCGCAAAAGTTTTTACAACCCATTAACCCAACATGAACCCATATGATAAAAATAATTATCGGATCGACTTTTATCAAGTCGAATTGTTAGTGAGTCAACCCATTAAAACTAATTTAATAAGTGGTAGAGTTAAATTTTAAGATCAAAAACTGATTTCACTCATTACCATTAACAATTAATATTAATAATTTAATAAATTTTATAACTTAAATTATAAATTTTTGAAAAACAAATTGACTACTTATGTAAAATTATGAAAAATCCTAAAATTCTTAAGTATTTATTGTAAAATTTGTATCTTGTACATTTACAGTCTTATGTAACGTAATTCTCTTTCTAAAATATTTTTTTTCCCTAAGATTTTAATCAATGATATTGGTGTCTAGAAACTCAATAGTTATTTTTTTTTTGTTACACAATCAAATTATGTTAAACATGAAAGATGTTATTTATTTTTGTTTGGTATTATATTCTTAAAGAGCTTTGCTTTTATAAATTATTGTTTTAATTTTAAACCAAAAGATATAATACCAAAAATAGCAAAAGCAACTGTAATTTCACCAATACTATTACCAAATCACCATCACAATCAATTAAAAATAAAAAGAGTTGTGACAGTTAACTTTTAACTTATTCAATTGTCACAGGTCATCTCTAGGAAAGACCAAAAGCAATATTGGACCAAGACCAAAAGCGATATCTAAATTGAATGAAAAGATTAAAAAAAATAACTCAACAAATAAATTAACAGGGAAAACCCTGTTTAAATTTGCATTGTTTCTTGTCAGAATTAGTTCGAAGACGAAATTTTGAACACAAATTTAAATGAACAATGCCGCCCACTAAGCAGTAAGAAAGCTAGATGGAAAAAGAAAATTTCCCTTTTTGTTATTTGAAGGCAACAAAAAAACATACATAACTATAAAGCTGTGGCTGATGGCGAAAAAATGTTGCCTTTACTCTTTTGTTATTTGAAGGCAACAAAAAAACGTAGGCGGATTTTTAAATATCTGAATCCGCATAATAAATTCAAATATAATTTAAAATTCAAAAAATCTATATAAAAAATCAAATAAAATACAATCATAATTCAACAATCAATCATTCAACGCCTAAAATAACGTACAACAACACTATAAATCCACAAATAAGAATACCACAACATAAATTAAACAAAAAAATAACATAAATTTAAGTCTAACAACACTACAAATTAAGAAAGCTAGTCAGCGGATGCTCTTTTTCTTACTTTTCACTGTAATGAGAAAAGGCGGAATGGTAGCTACACTCGGCCTTTATGGCCCTGAACATCACTTGTAAGGAGTGTTAGGGATTTTTCTTTCCTTTGATTTATTTCTTTAAGGGGTTGGTGAGGGTTTTCAAACACAAACTGAGAGTCTTTCTTCGTAGGAAAAAGTGAGAGGTTGGTGAGTGTCTTTAAAGCAGGGTCTCAAAATACTGCAATAAATGGTGGGTGCCTATGTTTTGGAAAAATAGAAACAGAAGAGTTAATACGAAAATGTCAAGCTATAACACTTGAAGGAGAGGAAGCAGACCAATTTATCTTTGAAGGCCTAATGAAGGAAAAAGGATATCGAGTTGTAGCTGGTTGTCTAGCGGGAAAGATTCTTCTAGCAAGAGAGGTTAATCGTGAAGGACTCAAAATAGCTTTGTATTAAACTTGGCATACTGTACATGATTTTAATGTTGAAAGTCTAGGGTGCAATATATTCGTGTTTAAGTTCCTCACAGAAGCTGATAAAAAAAGAGTTTGAAATGGAGGATCGTGGCATTTTGATAGAGCTCCAATTGTACTCCAAGAACCAAGGGGTGTTAGTAGTATAAAAAAATAATCTTTTTCTCATACGTCATTCTAGATCTAGATCCATAATATGCCACTGATGTGTATGGATACAATATAATCCGGGAGTTAGGGTCAAGAGTTGGAAAAGTGGAAGATATAGGAATTGATGCTCAAGGTGAATGCTTTGGGGAGTTTATGTGCATCCAAGTCTCGGTGAATATCATAAAACCTTTGAAGAAACTTATAATCTTGAAGCAAGAAGGCGAAGAGGATATTCCAATGCTGGTTGCATATGAACGACTACCAGACTTCTGTTTTTGTTATGGATGCATTGGGCACCAGTTTAGAGAATGCCGGACTTTTGTTTTTGTTATGGATGCATTGGGCACCGGTTTAGAGAATGTATGGATTATAAAGGTCAACAAAAAAAAGATTTACCATTTAGACCATGGCTAAAAGCAGTGTCATTAGCAGACAGAACAAAGTTGAATAGAGCTAAGGAGAAATGGAGTAAGGAGCAGGAGAAAGCCAGAGAGGAGGCATTAGAATTAGAAATTGCAGAGATTCCAAATCTGGGTTCACCCACACTAAACTTAGGTCATGAATTCAGATCTACACCAAACCATGAAAGTATGGAAGCTAAAATAGCGCTAATATAAGGGAGAAACATGGAAAGGGATGTTGAAAACGTTGACAAAATCGAAGGAAGCAAATCAAGGTTTCTGCAAACCAATGACCAAAAGTTGTATTGTACAGCTGAAAATTCTAATGCAACTGGAATTAGAGAAATAAAGGTGGGGAAAATTGTCAGAAAATAAAAAGTTGGAGGGAAATGGGAAAGGTAAGGACATTTTTGGTGGGTCAAGAATCAAAACAGGCCAACGCAACACCTACAGACCAGATGATCTCAGAGGAAGAAGTTGTAGATAACGAGCTAGAGTTAAAAAAATCGAAGCCCAAATGGAAAAGATAGAAAGTTAAGCCCGTGATATGAACAAAAAATCTAGTAATAAAACTAGGCTATTGGCTTCAAAACGTTTGATTAGCGAGGTGAAATGGGCTAGTCTAGAAAAGAAAAAAGCCAAAACAACAAGCCCAGTGAAAGAAGTTTCTACTATTAGCCCAACCAAGTCCCTCTCAGTAACTTTCAAGCTCAGCTGAGAAGTAATAGCCATAGAACTCATGAAGGTGTCTGAATTAGTAATGGAGGAATTATCGACGGAGGCTGGTGGCTAGCCCCGCCAAAAGCAATAAATAACATAAGTTGGAATATTCAGGGTTTAGGGAATACCCAAACATTTCATGAATTAAAAGACATTCTCTAAAAATACAAGCCTCAAATTCTTTTTCTTTGTGAAATAAAATTGATGCTTGGTCAAATAATGAGTATTGGGAAGAGCCTAGGGTTGGATAACTGTCTCGCATTGGGTAAAAGTGGCATGAGGGTGGCTTGGTAATGCTATGGAATGAAGATTTGGATTTAGAGATAGCCTAGTACAGTAACCACCATATTGATGTTATTGTCAGAGGAGTATATAGAAAACAATTGAGGTGTACGAGAATCTATGGGCACCCTGAGGTGGGGAAGAAAAGACATACGTGGACACTTTTAAAAAGACTTGTAGGTTTGTTCACTTACCGGTGGATTTGTTTTGGAGATGTTAATGAAATCTTAAACTTAAATGAAAAAATGGATGGGAATGATAGAAACCTAAGTATGGTGGCTTAGTACAGAGAAACAGTGAGAGAATATAATTTGACTGATCTTGAGTGTAGAGGGTACCCTTTCACATGGTCAAATAGACGGTTTTGACCACAATTTGTTGAAGAAAAACTAGATAGATTTTTGGGATAAAGGATTGGGAAGCTGGGTGGACAAAGCTGGTTGTATATAACTTAGACACATGGTGCTCTGATCACAACCCAATTATGCTAAAAATGCAAGTTAGAACCAGGGCAGTGAATTATCAACAAAAAATAAGATGTATGTTACATTACGAGGATATGTGGAGCCCTTGTGATGAGTGCAAACGTATTGTGCAAGAGATATGAGACAAGAAGAATTGTTGGGGTAAAATTGATCCGGTCCAATGTTTTAAAAAAAGCAACAAAAAATTCAATGGCGCGGCTATTAATCTAGAGTAAACAACAATTTGAGGATAAAAAGAAAAAATTGGAGTAGCTGAAGAAAATGCTTGTGGAGATTAAGTTCAACCAAGTGCAGTATGAAGAAGATAATGAAATTATAAGCATAGAGAAACACATTGAGAATCTGCGGATGGATGAGGAGATTTACTGGAGACAAAAATCAAGAGTCGAATGACTTAAGCAAGGGGATAAAAAAACTAAATTCTTTCAGACAAAAGCTTATTTAAGGAAGAAAAAAACAGAATTTGGGGAGTGATGAATAAGCAAAACAGTTGAATTGAAAATGAAAAAGAGGTGGATAAACAGTTTTGTGACTATTTTACAGAGCTGTTTACCACTTTCAGTCCTACCTCATACCACATCTCAGCTGCCCTTGGTGATTCAGCCTAAACAGTCACAAAAGAAATGAATCAACAGTTGGACAACCCCTTCTTAGCTAAGGAAATCTACACAACCTTGTCTCAAATGAGTCCTATAAAGGCATCGGGACCAGATCAACTACATGTGGCTTTCTATTAGAAGCACTAGCAATCGGTCAGGTATGAAGTCATAAATACATGTTTTCATATCCTAAATGATAGAGGCACTATAGCCCCTTTAAATCACGCACATATTGCATTGATACCTAAGGTGCCAAAACCTTTAAGAGTAATTAATTTCAGACCCATAAGCCTTTACAATGTTATTTACTGAATTGTTGCCAAAATAATTGTGAACATACTTAAACACATCACTCATCATGTTATATCCCCAACCCAAAGTGCATTCATCCCGAATAGATTAATCTTTGATAATACTATTATAGGCTATGAATGCTTGTATAAAATAAGACATAGGAAGGGAAAAAAATGGGCTGGTAGCTCTTAAATTAGATGTTAGCAAAGCCAATGGCCTTTTCTTGAACAAATTATACTGAGAATGAGGTTTTAGAGGAGATGGGTTAACCTGATTATGAACTACATCACTACAGTTTCTTTCTCTATTATTGTGAATGAGGTGGCAAAAGGGTTGTTCTATCCATAAAGAGGGCTTTGACAAGGCTGTCCACTGTCACCATACCTTTTTATTATGTGTGCTGAAGCTTTTTTTAATTTGATTAGACCGACTGAGCATCAAAAGCTTATCCATTGCCTCAAATTTGGCAAAGACTTGTCTATCTCCCACTTACTATTTGCTGATGATAGTCTAATTCCACTAAAGCAACTGTTGAAGACTGTAGAAATCTAAAAAGAATTTTTGAATGTTATGAAAAGGCCTCTTGATAGATCTTTAACATGGAAAAATCATTCATGTTTTTTGACAGTAACACAAAGGCGGAGTATGTAGCAGCAATCAAGCATATTTTTCAGCTCAATGTTGTCTCTAAGTATAAAAAATATCTCAGCCTTCCATCAATGATAGGGAAGAGGACAAAATGTTTTTTTAAATGAGATTAAGCTCAGGGTTTTAAGCAAGATTTCGGGCTAGCAGCAAAAATTTTTCTCATGCAGAGGTAAAGAGATCCTTTTTCAAAGCAGTAGCACAAGTTGTCCCTACTTATGCTATGAGTGTTTTCAAGCTTCCTCAGGGGGTGTGTGATGATATGCAAAGGGCGATAGTTAAGTTTTGGTGGGGTTTAGGTGTGAAAAATTGTGTCAAGCTAAAGCTAGATGAGGGTTGGGTTTCAAAGATCTCTCGTGTTTCAACCAAGCCCTCGTTGCCAAACAAGGTTAGAGGATCATTCAAGCTCCAGATTCCCTAGTGGCTAGAATTTTGAAAGCGAGGTATTTTAAGCATTCATCTTTCTTGGAGGGAAATTTGGGCTCTAAACCGTCTTACATCTGGAGAAGCATCCTATGAGGGAGAGTAGTACCAATAAAGAGCTGTAGGTGGAGAATTGGTAAAGGGTAGCAAATAAATGTTTTTAATGGCAGCTGGTTACCTAGGCCAATAACCTTTAAACCCAGCACACCTCCAAATTTGCCAAAGGAAACCTCTGTTGCTGAGCTTATAAATGAAAAATAACTACTGGAAGGAAAAGCTGGTCTATTAACATTTTAGTAAAGATGATACTGACATTATTATGCATATTCCGCTCTTAAGAAGGCAGAGTAAAGACATTTTGATTTGGGATTATGATAAGAGAGAGAATTAATTAGTCAAGAGTGGCTATCAATTAACATTAAAGCAAAAGCATTATAACATTCCTAGCTGTTCAAACCAAAATCCAAGCCAGTGGAATATCATTTGGAAGCTGATAGTCCTTGAAAAAAGTTAAGATTTTCCTTTGGAGAGCAGCAAAAGAACTCTTTCCTATAGCTGAAAACTTATAGAAGAAAATGGTGATGCAGGAGGCAACTTGTCTAGTATGTAGGAATGAGATGTAGAACGCAACTCAGGCTTTATTGTACTATAAATTTGCGAGAAACGTTTGGAGATACTCCTCCCTAGGAATTGATTTTCAAGAAGGAAATTTCCCAGATGTCATTACATTGCTTCATTACTCACATCAACAACACAGTAAACTAAATGGTGACTTAGTTGCATCTGTTTTTTGGGTCATTTGGAATGTTATGAATAATATGCTATTTAAAAGGAAACACGAAGATCCAATGAGATTGGTGGCCAAAGCAGTGTTAGTTGTTGATTCTGTCAAAAGAATTAAGCAATCGGAACATGATTTCTCAGTAGAATTGACTAACACACAACAAAACCAATGGAATCTAGAAGAAGAATGGTTCAAAGTCAATGTGGATGCCGCAATGGATAAGCATCATAATTTAGCTGGATTGGGGCTGTGATCATAAACCATAAAGGAGAAGTTGTTGTTGCAGTGGTTAACACTGTCAAGAGCTATGATGATGTGGAGATGAATAAAGCAAAAGTTGTTCTGTGGGGAATGCAAGCAACTATCAAGGCAGGGGCATCTTCAGTAATCTTAGAGTCTGACTCAAAGGGAGTGATAGAGCTAATCAACAACAAGCGGGGCTCCTTGACAGAAATTTTTTTATTGATCTTCGACATTCTAGAAATCAAGAAGAGTTTCCAGAATTTCAAAGCTCAGCATGGTATTAGGACTTGCAATACCTTAGCTCACAATATGACCAAATTAGCTCTTAGAAAATTAGAATCAAGTATAGGGTTGGATGAATTTCCAGTTGACATTTTGTATTTGTTCTCTTTATGAGACAATGAAAAATGTACTTTCTTTTCAAAAAAAAAAAACACCACTACAAATCCATAAACAAAAACATCATAAATCCACACAAATTTTATTTAAACAATCACAAATAAAGACATCACCACAAATTCACGCAGATTTGATTTTTTTCATTTAACTTATATACTTTTAATTTAATTTTAATTTAATAGATAATTTAATTAAAAATAATTCGGATCTAAATATCTAATTTTCGGATGCACTTGCATTTGGATTCGGATCTGCATGGATCATCAATTTTAGCATCTACTTCTGGATCTTTCAGATCTTTGCAGATTCGGGCCAGACTTATATTTTTTTGCTATCTTTATTTTACGTAACTGCTTTGATACCAATTGATGCGACAAGATAGTGGAAGCTAATTGATAAGGTAGATAAATGAACACTAAATATCATTCTAGTATTGAATTAAGTCATTGCGATTAGATTATACTCTAAGGGTGGGGCTATTTGAACTCTAAAGGTGTGTTTACTTACTAAGTAGGAGTGAGAAGTGTGGAGTCATCTTACTTCAGTATTTACATGTTTATTCAAGGGTGGGAGTAGGATTCTCACTCTATGGCTACCCACTTTTAGAGTGAGTAGTGAGATTCTCACTCCCATGATTTCCACTCCCACATTTTCCTTTTAAACTCTTCCCTTTAAATATAATTGTATTTATTAAAATAAAATAATATTACATTTAAAAATAATAAAATAACATTTATTTAAAAAAATATTATTATATTCACAAAGAATTAATAATATTACTATAGAATATCTTTATATTTATTTAATTTTAATAGTATTATATTTACTTAATTATTATTAATAATTAATAATATTAAATAGTTTCTAAGAAAATATTAATTTTGTACTATATTATTATTAATAGTGTTCCATTTGTGTTGCTCTTATCAATAATTTTAATTTACATAATTAAAATAAAAATTAATAAAAAGGTTATGATTTACATAATTAACAATATTAATAATTATTATTAACTTATGTGATTAAAATTAATAATAAAATAAATAGCTTATTTTAGAAATATATTTTTTTATTCACTTTGTAATTAAAAACAATCTTTAAATAAGGTTAAAACCGTAATTTGAAATAATTCACTCTTAATTTAAGACAAAATAAACCACGCTCTCATTCCAGTGTAAGTAAACAATCTACTCAAGTGCAAATATCAATCGGGTTTGTGTATTGCGCCTTTTAGGCTCATTGTCATAGTGAGCCCTTAAATTTTAGCAAACATGCTACTGGTATTAAGTTGATGTGAACAATATTTTAATACCTTATAATACTATGTTCCAAACACTCTTAAGGAATTATAAAAATTTTTTTTTAATAATTTATCAAAAGGTTCTCTTAAAAATAATGACAAAACATTCATGTTTAAATAGGATAAAACCTACTTCCCAAATTAACTCAAATAGAGAAACAAAATTAAAGTTAAACTAGAAATAAAAGACCTAAATAAATACCAAAATTGACTTAAATTAAAATAAAAATATAAAAAAATTCCAAAATAATTAAAATCCTAAAATTTCCAATAACGTCCTACATCATAGAAAGGCAGTAAAATGCTCTAATCATGAAAATTTAAAATATGATTTAAGATATTTATTTTATTTTGGTTTTTTAATATTGACTTTCAATGGATTCCATTCAATTGAACATTCACGCTTAATTTAAATTTTACAATAGGGCTAAAAATTATAAATAGATGAGACATTTTTTAAAAATTGAACTTAAATTAATAAAATAATTAATTCAACGAGAAAAAGTTTGCAATTCCAACTGAACAAAACAAATCTCAATCTTCTGAAATTTTTAACCATCCTATTTTGTACGCTGCGTTTAATTCAAAAATTTTCTTTCTAGTATAATGCATTGGCCTATCGCATGAGTGATCCCAGGAGTGGGATCTCCTGTATTATTTAACATTTTCAGAATTCGAACCAGAGCTTCATAATTAAGCCTATGATATATTGTTAGGAAGGTATTGAAAAGAGCATTCTAATGGCACCAATGTCACAGAAAACCTGTCGTAAAATTAATGAGTAAAAGAAGCATTTGGGTTCATGATTTTATCGAAACATAGACCATATTAGATAATACAAAATTTCAGATTTAATCAACACATATCAATGTGATCATTTTTCCAATATCATCCATGGCCTCAAAGCCAGTGATCAAGCATGTATATTAAATTGTGTTCTAGGTGCAAGAAATTAGACATGCCATATCTTCAAGCAAATACAACAAAACGGATCATAACCTAACTCAGGCGCTGATTCCAATTTTGATTTTCTTGTATTAATGAATATGAGGAGGTCAAAAATCGTACCTTTTGATCGTCGAGTGAGTGGAGGGCAGAAAACAACCTCGTAGTTGGTCCCACTCGGGCAAGTAAACGTGCTAGTAGGGTCATCCTTAGGGTAACTGTAAACATCCGGGCACCTATCCTTGAAAAACTTGGATAAATCTGTAGGTCCGCAGTTGCCTGAATTGCAACAGTACTCGTTGGTCTTGAACACGGGGCACGGCCCGTTACATCCTCCAGGAACCTTCAATTCAGTAGGGCACTCGCCAAGAATGTTAGCATTGCACTTGATCGTGCGGTTGCATGAGGGAGAGACAGAGCTAAATTCCATGGGAACATTGAATCCGTCAATGTTGGACATGTCAATGAAATCCAGGTCATCGAATTGCTTCAACGCGTACTCGGCCAAGGTGTGAGGTGCTGCACCGTCGCCTTGGCACTCGAGGAGTCCGTTACAGTCACCGGTCTCGCATTTGCCTTTGCCGGAAGCATCAAACTGGCAGTTGGTTCGAGCCCAAATGCGGGCTCTAGTTGTGCCTGGCTCGGCTGTGATGGTCCATGTTTGACCGTTGTCGAGTTTTATGCCGCCTCCGGGCACGGCGGCGGCCCAAACGGTGTAGGGGCAATTGTTTATGATATTGAATTTGGCTGCATGAGCCCAGGTGATAGAAAGGGTAACAAGAAAGAAAGAATAAATGGAGACCATTTTGGAGAAAAATGAATAATGGGTGTGCCTATAAAGAACAATAATAATTATAATAACGGGTGTGGCAAAGTTAATGATCCAAGAGAGTTTAACAACTAAAGAACACTTAAACATATATATCTATATCTATCTATATCTATATATATATATAAAGTTAGGACTTGAAGAGGTGATGTGTCATCACCATTTCTCATCTTTGTATATTCTCTATTATCTAATAAATAGAAAATTTTTCTTTTAGATTTGGCTTTTCATCTTCTCATAATTAATTTAATTGTTATTATACAATAACAATTATGTAAAGATTTTAATGAGGCATATTCTTTGTAATGAACATCCAAGGGGGAGTGTTATGAATTTATTAAAATAAATGTAAATGTTCATAACATATATCTCTTAGTCTCCCTACTATCTCTCATTAGCAACCTTTAGTTTTCCTATAACTCCCACTATTTCACAAGAAATTATGATCCATAATTTTTTATTAATTTCATGGAGTGATTATGTAACTATAAAAGGAGAGCTCATCTTTTTATTTTGTACACACACACTTGGAATGAATAAAATCACTCTATAATATATTCTCTCATTTTATTCTTTATCTTGCGTTGTTTCTTTATTTGTATTGCTGGCTAATAATTTTTTTTTTATTTTTTATAAGGCTGCTTCATCTTAAAAAAAATCAATTCATATTTTTTATAAGTTTCATCAAATATAAAGTAAAAAAAAATGATAATACTAATTTTTTTTTTAAAACCGCATGAAATGCGGTTCTATTTTCTAGTTTAGGTATAAGTCTAAGGTTGATGTAATGTTGGATAATGGTTCATAAATAATCTATATGTAATTATTTTAGTATGTGCTCATCATGAGGGTCTACATAGAAGTGGCCAAGGGTGGCTCTGACTGTGGAAATTTTGCATTACCTACGTCCCACGGCATTATTGGAAATTTCGATGATGTTTTGTTATACTTTCACTAAGTCAAGTCAAGAAAATTGACTATTATTCCTTATGGGACAGGCCAAGGTGGCCTATTTACTCTATTGGACTTTAGCTGCAGAGACTCAACTACGTAAGGCACAAGCTGATAGAAGTAACGATATGAACTTCTATTTACAAATTGATACGACTTGATATGAAATTACTCGTGGCGTCGGTCTACCATTACAAATACCAAAGAAAAGAATTATGGTTTTTATATATGCAAGCTGGATTCTAGTTGGAGTTGATCTATCCGGTTCTTTACCGAGCTCAATCCTGGTTGAATTGCCTGATGATGGCTCATTACTCCCAATTTTATCTATTTCTAGAGAAAATTTTACATTTTCAATTTCACTGAATTTTGATCAAACGGCTCATGATGTGGAGGTCCCGCCATTGATACACGTTTTGTTTCTTAATTCGACCGTATCGGGGAAAGACAGAGGAAATATCTTGAGAGGTCCCGCCGTTGATAAACACTTTGTTTCGTGGTTCGACCTTATTAGGAAAGATAGAGGAAATAACTTGAGAAACGTATACCAGAATTAAAGAGACAATATTCTTAGCATGAACTATCATCAATTTTACATATTAATTATAATCTTCATGTAATTAATTACGTTGGAAATTTTCTTAGACCCTACTCAGATATATGTAGCTCTGCAGTGGCGATATTTATATGTTCGGACTCTAGCTACTTCCAACTAACTGGACAAAAATCTTCCCTCATATATGCAAAATTGCACAAATATGGACTAGGGTCAATATAGAATTGATATATTCTTAGTAAGTTCTTGAGTCAGCAAATTTTATTTATGTATTTCCATTTAAATTCAGACAACCGTCTTTTAATATTATAAAAAATGCAACCAAAGACGTGATTGGTTGATTCAAGTGAACCATATCTATCGGGAAACAAATGCAGCAGCAGATTTCGTTGCTACTTATAGCTTATCTTTTCCTTTAGGTTTACATTGCTTTCAGTCTCTTTCTTTAAATATGCTTAGCATATTAAACAATGATACTCTGGAGTTGCACACTCTAGTTTAGTGTTGCCTTAGCTCTTTTCATAGCCCTTTATTAATAAAAAAAAATGCAATCAAAGTCCAACGTACAACCAAAGTCTATTAAACTTTAAACAGTCATACTCGAATCTTTCATTTTAAAATAAAGGGAAGAAAATGCCAACTAACTCAACTAAATGATTGTTCATATATTTAAACAACTTCGCATCGAGTAATTTTAAATTTCAAATGATTTTTATGTCTCAAAGTACTAGAAAAAACCTACTACGTTACTATTTCCAACTTATAATTGATCTTTTTTTTTTTTATGTTTTTAACAGGTAGTTACGTCAAGTAGGATTTTTTTTTTTAATTCACGCGCTAACTAAAACTCAAAATCAAAGAAATCATATTACAACATCAAGTAGATAAATTATGCATAGATAATGTGATATAACAATTAAAATGGGGAAATTATTAGGCTTCCACCCGATGTGCTTAATGCCAAAGTTCAAAAATACCCTAAACTTTTATAAATTATCCACAGTCCACTTAAGGATATGAGGGCAGGGTTGGGCATGAATTGGATTGGATTGGATTGAGTTTATGAAAATCCAACTCAACCTATTATTAATTGGGTTAAGAAAAAATTAGCCCACCCCAACCTAACCAAATAAACATATCCAACTCAAACTACTCCAACCTTTAAATCATTGTGTTGGATTGGGTTTGGTTGATTGGGTTGATTAACATTAAAAATAAAAAAAATCATAAATATAAAACAATAATTTAAAAACTATTTGGTACTTAAAATTGATTCAAATAGAAAAAAAAACACATTAATTCTCATTGTACCTAACATATATTAATAAACAAAGCAACAAAAATAAATATTGTATAAAAAACTATATGACATAATGTTTGAAAATCTGTCAACTAACTTTTAGTGAAATTCGAGTTTGATTACTGAATTTTGAATTTAGAGAATTAATCAATATCAACTTTAACTAAGAGAAATTAAAAAGAGTCTATTTTATAAAAGAATAAAAAGGGTTAGTTGACATTTGACATTAGTTATGCTGTAATTTTTATGGTTCTTGGGTTAAAACAAATTGACCCAATCAACCCCTTATAACCTAATCAACCCATTTAAATTTAATTAGGCTGGATACGATTGGATTGAGGTTGCCCATCCCAATATATGAGAGTATGAGATTCTCAAGCTTTGCGGCTTAAGCTTTAAAAATTAAGGCCAATTCCGAGCCACGCTGGGGAGCCAAAATATTATTGTAATAGATTAACCAACTATGCTTAGACCATTACGCCAATAACTAATAATTACTTAAAAATCTTTGATTTATAATTTTTGTATTGATGGAGCGGCATAATGGAAGCAGAATTAATTGGATAGAAAACACTAGATATCGTTTTAGTACTAGACCAAGCTAATGCGATTAGATTACGCTCTAATCGATGTATGATTAGATCTCATTCTAACTCAAACGACCTAATGAGATTTTTAAAAACGCATAAAGTGAGATTAAAAAAGGCTCTAATCTAAGAGACTTTATAAAAGAGATTTTGATAGATAATCCCATAGGAAATTATAAAGAGGATTGAATAATTAAATCTGAAGTTATGAAAACAATAACAATATCTCTCTATTTATAATAGAGTAAACCCAATTTTTTAAGTTAACTTAAAAAGGGAAAATAAATTACAATTATAATAGAAATAAAAAAATTAGACACATACTATAATAGACTCCAATTAAAATAAAAAGTCCTAGAATAATAAAAAATCTTAAATCTTAAATTAACATAAATTAACGTCCTACATCATATATTCATTACATTAATGACTAATTAGAAGTAACATAATTAAATCTTAAAAAGGAAAAAGGGTGGTGATATTTGAACCCCCTTGATTTCTCTTATCAACCTCTATTTCTTAATTAGGGCTCATTTGGGATCCTTGTAAGAGGCTTAAAGTGATTTTTGAAAACCAAAAGCTAATTTTGGTATTTGATAAATTTTTCTAAAAATTACTTTTCGCAAAATCACCTTATCCTAAAGCAGATTTTGAAAAAACAAGAATAAGAGTAACTTCTCAAAATTATCCTAAAGCAGATTTTGAAAAAACAAGAATAAGAGTAACTTTTCAAAATCTGATTTTGAGAATCACTTTTATATTTAATATGATTCCATATATACTCTCATACATATTATAAAAATCTAAAATTATATCCCTATTAATTATGAAATAAAATCATTAATTTTAAAGAGATTATTATAATTACTAATTATATTGAAAATAAAAATAAAATTAATAATCTAAAATATTTATTTTAGTTATTAATTATTATATGTACACAATAAAAAATAATTATATATATATGTGTGTGTGTGTGTGTGTGTGTGTGTGTGTGTGTGTGTGTGTGTGTGTGTGTTTATGAATGTTTAAATAAATTTTATTTAATATTATACTAAGCCAGTCATTTATATTTTTACAAAAGTTTAACAGTAAAATTTACCAACTACATACAGCTGCTTTTAAAACTCTCAAAATTCTTTAAAATGAAATTTACCAAGCACTAGTTGATTCTCTTCACAGCAGCACAATTAACATCAATAATTTTAAAAGGTACAATATTACCAAACTGGCCATTAATCTCATCCTAAACTTATAAATAAATTCTCTCTCCCAATATAATCAATATAATCCTTAATTTATCCTTCTTATCAGTTTTATTTTAACTTATTTATCCTTCTTATCAATTTTGTTTTAACTTATGTTTAAAAATTAAAAACATCTTCCATTTATAGGGAATTTAAAAATGGCTTGTTTGGTAGGCTTGGGCTTTGTTAAAATAAAATATATGGTGCAATCTTCTTTTATAAATGGATGACTAAACCTTAACCATTTTAAAATTACTTTATGAATTTCGTTTATTATATTGTAAAGATAAAAATGACAGCATCTTTTTATTTATTTACCTTTTTTAAGGTGTATTAAGAATTTATTATAAGTTTATGATAGGGTTAAATAAGAAATGCGGGGCTCCTGAGGGTCAAATATTTTAGTTCTTATTTAAACTATATTAAAATCCTTTAGGTTTTTCAAATTTCATCCAATATTTATGATTTATTAAATGGGTGGAACTATTAAGCTCCAATTTTATATCTCATCCAGCCTCAGCAAAAAATAAATACTATTAACAAATTTTAACAAATTTTTGTTTATATATATTTTTTAATATCAATTAATTTCAGTCCATTCACTCTCATTGAGGCTCAAACTCAAGATATTGGCTCTAAGAAAGCAATGCTCTTAGCACTTGAGCTAAGCCTTCACCTCACATTATCTAAACAAATAATTTTTATCTCTAATTCCTCTATGTTAATCATTATTTAGATCCATTTATGTTAACGTCTCTCATTTCCTTAAAAGTTTAATATTATTATATTTATAGAAACTAAACAAATATGGTCAACTAGCCACTAGGTTTTAGCCTAGTGCTCAGAACACAAACTTTGCAATTGTGAGGTCATGGGTTTAAGCCCCCACAATGTATTATGAGAGTTTAATTTCCTTCCTCAATTTGAATGAAGACAATCTTCTCCCTTTCGAAATATGAGTGGAGTAGACGCCCCTCGAATATTAGAGAGGGTAAAAATCTAGGCTATACTTCACAAAAATTGATGTAAACTAGTCACAGTAACAATAGTGGCTCAACCTATAGGCAATTTAGGCAGTTGCTTAAGGCTCCACTTTACACGAAAGCCCCACGAGATGATTATTTTGTATATAAAAGGAGAAAGTAAATTTAAAAGTCATTATTATTCATTTAATTTATTATTATTTTGTAATTATATTTTCCTAAATAAACTATTAAATTCCTATAAAGTTTATTTAATGTAGTACTTAGTAGTTTTAATTTCTACAAAACCGATAAATTAATAGTTCAAATCCTACAAATTCTCTATTTCATTGTTAGAATTAATATATTATATTTCAAAAGTTTTAAATTTTTCCTCCAATAATCAAGACATGATATGTTCTTGGTGTTTGAGAGAAAGAAAGAGGGAGAAGGAAAAAAATCATGCTTCCTCTACTTTCCACTAAAGAAGAAAAAGAAAAAATCTAATAGTTTTCTATATTCTCTATAGCTATTGGTCATTACTTAAACCCTCAAACAATTAATATAAACATAAGTTAATGTATGATTTCATCTCAAATTGCAGATTTTATCTTTTCATTACTCTCTTAATTAGTTTTGTTATTTATTTGTTCTTATTTCTTTTTAATATATTCTTTTATTCATTTACTTTTTGTGTGTGCTTGTTTTATCTATTTTGAAATAAAACTATATCAAAAAACTTTAGAGAATAGAAGAATATAAAAGTTAGTTTAGTCTAGAAAAAGGGGTAGTAAAAAAGATATAATTTAAGTTTAAAAAAATAAGTGGAACTAATTAAAATCATTTGCCTAAGGCTCCAAATATGGTTGAGCCGGCCCCGTCCAGTAATAGTCTAATTTGTAAATATCAGTTGTAATCTCATATGGGTGTTCAGAATCCGATCTGATCCGTTCAATCCGTAAAAATTCGATCATTGGATTGGTGGATTGGATTGGATTGAAATTTTAAAAATTTGCAGTCGGTGGATTGGATATGGATTTACTTCTGTGAATCCGCAAAAATCTGTGAATCCGCAAAAAAAATATTTATTTATTTATTTTAAAAAATATTATAAATGTGACATTACATAGTTACATAAGCACCATAACATAACTTAGCCATTATCTAATAAAAATATAAAATAAAAAATGATTAAATAATCAAAAATACAAATATAACTTATAAAAATTATAAAAACAAAATCACACGCACTAGCAAAAAGTAAAGTAATCAAGTCACCAACAATTTGCAAAGTCACCCAAAAGTAAAGTAACATAACGCTTTTGTCAAAAAAAATAAAAAAAAGAAGTAACATAACCCAAAAGTAAAGTAGCATAACGCCAAAAGTAAAGTAGCATAACGCAAGTCAGTGGCCACTAACAATTTGTAAACAAAAAACCCTAAGCTTTCTGCTTCCCTGCCGTCACACGCACTAGCAACATCTAGTTCGATACACTCTGGACACCAATTTGAAGGACGTCGGCCACGTGATTCCGGTGAGATCAAGCCATCTTCTTCCCCGAGTCCATCAAGCCACTTCACAATCACTGGTTCCAGTCGAAAAATTTCACCATCACAGCCTTCTCATTCCTCGAACACTCGCGGCTCTTTTGGGTTTTTGTGTGTTTGTGCAAAGACCTCACCAATTGAGGTAATTAAAGTTAAATTCTTACTTTCTTTTCAAGCTTAATGATATGACTAAATAAAATAACAAAAGGATGCGTTGTTGGGATAAAATTCGTTAGAGACAGGGGCAAGATAAGTATGGGTTGTTAAGTTAAGTTTGTTAGGGAAATAGTTTAGATTTTATTTTGTGTAGGAGTGTGTAATAAGGCTGGCTGTACAACAACTTTTTATTATTTATATGTATTGGCTTGAAGTAGACGGGTGTGGAAGAATTCTCTTAACATTTTGATTTTAATAAAGAGGAATTCCCCCTGGAAGTGGATGCTAGTTTAACTTTCTTGTGTTTTTTTCTTCCAATACTTATCACTTAATTTGTTCCTATTATTTTTCATAATTAATTTTAATGATTTTTGCTATTATTAAACAAGAATGTTGTGTTTATGCAAAGACCTCACTGATTGAATTAATTAAACTTAAATTATTACTTTCTTTTTAAGCTTAATTTGTTCCTGTCATTTTTCGTAATTAATTTTAATGATTTTTCATATTGGTGGTGTAGATGACTTCTAAACTTGATAAAGGAAAACGCGTAGCTGTAGATTCAGTTCCCTTAAGTTCTAAATCATCCAGTAATGCTAAAGGTACGCACAATAAATCCACTACTTCAGAAGTTTGGGAGCATTTTATCCAATTAAGTCCTTATCCATTACATCCTATATCCAAATGTTGATATTGTGGAAAAGAATATAAATATGGTTTTAACAAAGGAACATCTAATCTATTAAGTCATATAAGAGAGAGATGTCCAAAATATCCCGGTCGAGCTCGAGTGGACAAAAAACAAAAAAAATGGTCTTACCAACCAGTGAAAAATGGAGAGCCATGTAGCCTTGTATCAACAACCTATAGTGTTAAGGCTTGTAGGAAAGCAATTGCTAAGTTTATTATAAAAGATGAGTTGTCATTTAGAGTTGTAGAGGAAAATGTTGGGAGTTTTTGAAAATAGATTTAAAGTACCATCTCGCACTACTATTGCTCGTGATATTTTCCAACTTTACAAAAAAACAAAGAAATGTTTGACTGATTTTTTTGTGAGTAGTCATCAAAGAGTTTGCCTCACTATAAACACAAGGACTTCAGCTCAAAATCTTTGTTATATGTGTCTTACAGCTCACTTTATTGATGATAATTGGACATTGCACAAAAAAATATTGAATTTTTGTCAAGCTACTGACCATAAAGGTGAAACAATTGGTAGGCAAATTGAAACATGCCTATTAGATTTGGGCATTGAGAGAGTTTTTACAGTAACGGTTGATAATGCTTCTTCTAACGATAGAGCTGTTTTTTATTTGTCAAAAGTTGTGAACAATTGAAATGGTGCAATCTTAGGGGGTCAAAAGTTGCTACTGACCATAAAGGTGAAACAATTGGTAGGCAAATTGAAACATGCCTATTAGATTTGGGCATTGAGAGAGTTTTTACAGTAACAGTTGATAATGCTTCTTCTAATGATAGTGCTGTTTTTTATTTGTCAAAAGTTGTGAACAATTGAAATGGTGCAATCTTAGGGGGTCAAAATATGCATTTGAGGTGTAGTGCACATATATTAAATCTCATTGTTGCAGAGGGGTTAAAAGAGTATCATCAGTCGATTTCGAGAATTCGCAATGTTGTAAGATTTGTTAGATCTTCACCTTTTAGGACACAAAAGTTTAAAACATATGCAGAGCGAGAGAAAATTTCTTCAAATAAGTTGTTGTGTCTAGATGAAATTCCATTTTTTTCATGTTAGAGGCTGCTGAAAAGTATGAAAAAGTATTTGATCGGTTAGGGCTTCATGATGCACAAAACATTCGTGAGTTTTGTTTAAGCGAGCAAAAAACGTGTCCTTCTTCAATTGATTGGGAATATGCTCGTTGTTTTATTAAATTCTTGAAGATTTTTCATGATGCCACTTTGACATTTTCGGGTTCTTTATATGTGGCATCCAATACTTTTTTGCACCAATTATGTTTGATTCATACACAACTGCAAGCTTGGAGGGATGGTAAGGATTTATTTTTTAAGATAATGGCTGAAAATATGAAAACGAAGTATGATAAGTATTGGGGAAATTATGAAACAATCAACCCTTATTTGTTTGTTTCTATTTTGCTTGATCCTCGACATAAAGAACGGTTTTTGAGATATTGTTTTGTAGTGTTGTTTGGTGAATTTAAAGCTAGTGAGTTGGTTGTTAAAGTGCGGAATAATTTACATAGTTTATATGAGGAATACAAATTGCTTTATGGTGATGATGTGGAAGTAATGAATGATGTAAATAATGAAAAAGAATTAGAGGTTGATACTGAAGTTGATGGTAGGCAAGTTAAATTTATGTATTGGATTTGTGGAAGATTAATTCTTCCAAATATCGAATTTTGTCTTATGTTGCTTGAGATATTTTGGTCATGCATGTTTCCATTGTGGCATATGAGTCAGCATTTAGCACTTGTGGGCGTGTTCTTGATCTACATCGGTGCTCACTATCTACAAGGATGGTGGAGGCACTAATTTGCACACAAAATTGGCTACGTTTAACTCCGATAAATCTTGATGAAGCAATAGATGAGATTGAGCATATTGAGACAGGTAAAATGTAACAATTTAACTTTAATTTTATTTATTGATTATTATTATTTGACTTTATATTGTTATTCTATTTTAAAAATTGACATTTTTCTTGTCTTATACGTGCAGAGATTTTGGGAGCTGACAAGAACATATTTGATGAAGCTTGATGGCATTTGATGGGATATGAGGGTAAATATTTATTAAGTTGTTCATTAAATAATTTTTTTTACTTGTTATTTATATCAATTATGTTTATTTTATTTAGGTTAAAGTACGAAACACAAATTGGAGATGGATGTTTTTCCTTTTGGTGTGTTTTATTTTGAGACTTTCAATGTATTATTGTGACTTTATTTGAACAATTAATTTTGGTTTTATATTAATGTATTTTTATAACTTTATTTGAACAATTAATTTTGGTATGTTATATTTTAAAACTTTGAACGTATTATTGTAGTTTTATTTGAACAATTAATCTCGATGTGTTATATTTTAAAATTTTAAATGTATTATTAAAACAAACAATTAATTTGTTTAAATTTTATTTAATTTTAAATTTAATTGGTAGTAAAACTATTTTTATATTAGATTTTTTTTTAATTTCATTAGTTTATGGATTGGAGAGAACTAAAATTTTTAATTCTTAAATCAATTCGCAAAATAATGGATTTGGATATGGATTGAGTTAAATCTGCATCCGATCCGCAGACGTATGGATTGGATATGGATTGAGTCACATCCGTATCCGATCCGCAGATGTATGAATTGGATTTGGATTGAATTTAATCAATCCGTGGATTGGATTGGATTGGATTGAAAAATTATAATCCGCAAAATCATGGATCGGATATGGATTGATGTCCAATCCATAAAATCCGATCCATGAACACTGCTATAATCCCATATCATATGAGTTGTACTCTTGAGCAATAGTCTCATGCAATCAATATATATATATATATATATGTGTGGCCAACTTGCAGACAAACAAACAAAGACAAAATCCAACTTGCTCAGAATTCACAACTAAGAAGACAGATGGCAACAAGAAGCGTAGACCATGGAATCCTCAATCAAATAAAACATAATGTTATATGCGGAAGCAATTCAACATTTCAAATCTAAGGAGCAAGTGCAACCTACTTGTTATGATTCGGAGCATTAAATCCAGCAACCGGCATTGTTTCAAAAGATATAAGAGTAAACGAAACTTGTGAAATCGAATATACTGGTCATATTCTCACGTTACCTTCTAACATGTCAGATCGTTGAGAGACTGTTTGTAAACAACAGAACCAGTTGATCAATTAAAAGAATGGAATACAGTAGCACGTTGCTACAACCTTAGTACCCGAGAAATTAAAAAAAAAAAATTCTGTAGCGAGTTACATTAGTAAACTAGTCTCAATCTGAAGAGGAAATAAGCTTGACAATAATATGAGCCAGATTTAATTAGATTTGCAGATGAAAAACGAGCTTGACATAAAGCATATGCATTGATATGGAAAATTATGCCTCTACCTTTTTTCCTCATTATCTTTTATCACTAAGAAAGAAAATTTTTCGCTAATTCTATAGTTTGATCATGAATAAAAAAACTTTGGGTTTCCATGTAAAATAACCCTAAGCTCCTGATCCCTAATAGACCTCGATGCCACTGCTATCGACGTGCCGCCATAGTTCTTGGCTTTTTCCATCATTACTTAAAAAAAATTTAATTGCATTCATATTAAGCCCCCTCTAGATTAAATTAATGGGACCACTACCAGGTTTTATTGATAACATATGCTATGTTGTATTAAGCACATGCTATGTTGGATCTATTTCTAAATAAGATTAGTCTTTTTTTTTATTGATAACAAAATTTATGTTGTATGTGCAATTTATAAATTTTACAATATGAGTTATAAAATTTTAGCAATGTGTAATGACAATGTTGTTTCCAGTAATAAAAAATTATTAGCAACAAAATAAGCTGTAAAAAATTGCATTATAGTAGGGAATTATGATCCTCTTCTATAGTAGGACCCCAAGCAATAGTATTGAAATATTCTAAATTTTCAGGGCAAATAACTTCATCCTTCAAACGATTAACTTGCGGTGCTGATGACGGTATCAAAATAGTGATAGAAATTAGCAATATGTTGGGACCCCTTATTTATCTTATCGAAATGGTGATGTCATCAAGTACCATTTCAACAAATTAATCCCCTAGAATTTGGAACAAAATTATAATTTCATTGTGCATCATTGCATTATATTTTTTTGGTTGTAAACCAACCGGTGTCCCGCGACCGCATTGGGCCTCGACTAATCCGAATTCAGGGTGTAGTCACAATTAAGGCTCTTTACCCCTCTCAAATAGTGTGTTTAGTGGGAATCGAATTCGATAACTCTTCCCACAAACTCAGCATGCGATGCCAACTAAGCCACAACCATTTGGTTGCATTATATTAATTATGAGCAAAATAATTCAAATTTATTACACTTTAAATAACCGGGGCTTAAAATTCTGGCTCAACCCGGCCCGAATGAGCAAATCAGGACCTAAAAAATATAACCCCGGCCCAACAGTAATGGCATCTCAAAGATCATCAAACCAATTGTTTGGCATGATTTGGATAATATCGATGCCAAAAATATTTGATAGGAAAGACAAATGAAGGTACTATTGTTTGTCAACAGCAGTTATGGCCCAACCCGACCCGAGTGACCAAATGAGGACCTCTAAAATATAAGCCCGCCCCAGAAGTTATGGCATCTCATTGGCTTAATTCTGGCCCAACCTTGTCCGAGTGAGCAAATCAGGACCTCAAAAGCATAAGCCCGGGCCAGAAGTTATGGCATCTCAAAAATCATCAGATCAATTGTTTGGCATGATTTAGATAATATCGTTGCCAAAAATACTTGATAGGAAAGACAAATGAAGGAAATGTTGTTTGTCAACAGCACTATCGAAATTAATGATCATTTTTTTTTATAGTACAATCAATTAATTTGTTGACCTGATCTTTATATTAATCAAGTCCATGAGGTTTATTTAAAAGTATTATTACCACTTTACCTGTTAGCTAGCTTTCTATAACAGTACTATACATAAAATATTTTGATCCAGACTAGATCATGCATTCGTTTAGAGCTCTATTTGGTTTTGTTGTCTGGCATCTGTGACCGTTTCAACTATAGCTTTAAAATAATTCATAAACACTTGCAACTACAATTAGTATAAAAGTTAATTAAGGTGATTGTTGCAAGAGTTGGACTATTGGCACCCCTCCAAAATTCTTCTAAAACTCTTTTTTCAATAATACTAAGCTTAATGCCAAAAATACCCTTATTTCTAAATAAACACATTTAATTTGTGAATCTTTTAATTTTCTATTATTTTCTTACTCCTCACAAACAAACGTTTATGTGTGATAAACTTCTTGATAAAAATCAATGAATTAAATAAAATAGTTGTAAGATTATGATGTAAAAAGTTTTATTATGAACCTTAAAAAGAGGTAGATAATTTTATCAGAATGTGTTTTGTTTATTATCAATAGATTGTCTTAGTAATTGAAGAAAAATTTATAGAGAATTTGAGAAAAAAATTACATGTGTGAGTTTGATAGCAAAGAAAATACAAGAGTTTTTTTTTTTTTAAGAAAGAAAATACAAAAATTTGAAGTGAGATAAAATAAATGTGAGATATATTAGAGTACTTGTCTTTAAATGTAATTATAATATAAGAGGGGTTTTAAAAGATTTTAGAGGGGTGTCAATAGTCCAACTCTTGTTGCAATTAGAACCCTTGATGGGCTGGATCGACCCAATATAAAAAATAACTCAAAAACTTCTTTTTGATAAAGTTCCATAAGGCTATTATAAGTTTAATTAGACCATAAGAGTTATGAAGTCTTTTGATTGACTTCTATCATTCTCATGAGTTTCTATATAAATATACCTATTGTATCTAAAATATAGATGTGAAAAGCATGAAAACATGTAGAACATATTAGAAAATACAGAGAGTAAAAAAGAAAGAAAAAGACAATAAATTCTTGAAAGGTGATCTATCAAATTAATAGTGATATAACTTTGTTTTGATCTGTTTTCACATTCGAGGATCAAAAGGTACGCATTTCGATCTCTAATTGATTGTATAATGAATATGGGTGAATATCAACATTGATAAGCCAGTTATGTCCTGTTTTGAATTTATATTCATGAGACATGGCACATTCTTTAATGTTTTATGTGTGTTCACATCTAGATCACATTTTAATGGTATGTGATGAATTAGTCACTGTTAGGCCTTGATTTTTGGTGTAAAATCAATGCACCAAAGGCAAAAATAAATCTATAGATTGTTGTGGCCGGGGGGGGGGGGGGGGGGGGGGGGTGGTGGGTGTGAGGGAGGGACAATAGAAGAAACGAAACTTTGCAAAGAAAATCTCCCTTGCACACAAGTACAACCAGGCAATAATAATAAAACATGTTCTTTTTTTTTATTTTGACCCAATGCATATTTTTATTTGGTATAATTAACTATCAATCTTTATGGCAGTTGTTCAATATAAATATATACGTGCATAGGTTTTTTTTGAGTTATATCATATGTATATACGTGCATAAGTTATCTATGATTCCTATTTCTTTCACCTACTATTATCTTTTGGTATTGGGTAAGTTACATCAAATTCAAAGGTAGTTATCCATGATCTCTCATTTCTTTCACGTACTATTACTTTTGTGTTGTTGCTGTATGTTACATTAAGCACCTTAAGTCTATGTATTTTGACTTAATTATTTGTTTAGTCCCTATATTTTTAAAAACATCTCAAAACACCCATGTAATTAAATATTTACTTTTGCTTTTCTTTTTTAATAATATCATTCCAACAATAGTCTTGATATTAATTAATTTATCTATAAAAAATTGATTAACAAATTAACCAATAATTATTTATTAGTAAACTAACCAATAAATGCCAGCGTCAAAGATCTAGTATTTTTTGTGCGTGTGCAACAATCTTACTAATAATTATTTTATAAAAAATTAATCTTAAAAGTAAAATCACAATGTAAAAGTTTTTATAAATTTGTATCTTATTTTTAAGGTTAATTTGATAAATTATTTTTTTTCTTTTATTAATATCCACAAGAAATCTTTTACATCGGTATTATTGTAAAAGGAAAGAGAACGTGAGAGTAGGAGTATAACATATTTTAATAGGTGTCTTGAAATATTTTTTTTTAAATATAGGTGTCTTACAATCATTAATTTTATATTGGATTGTTGTATGCTAATGCGTACCTCTCACGCATGGAAAACTAATAAAAACTCAGCATACAAAGAAGCTTATAATTTTCATTTATTCCCCTTTTAAATATTTAACTCAAAAAGAGAAATTTGGAGAAGCTCATCCTGTACTTACAGATCTTTAACAAGTCTAGTGTTTTTGTCTTTGATTTAATTGAGCTTTGTTTTGTTGTTGCAGGCTTGCAGCTAGCTGGTGCCTGGTGGAAAAAATTTCAGGAACCTTTGTTGGAAATTTCCAAGTCAAGATGATGATGAGATATTTATTATTATTAATTACCATTATCGTCATAGGGCTCCAACTCCATACGCCAGTTAAGTCAAAAGTCAACAGAGACCAAACAGGGGCTAGAGCGAGTCGGGTCAAACCAATTCATTGAGCTAATGCCATTATATAATAGTCAAACCAAACACATCATTTTTTTATTAACATGTCATTTAAATCTTTATATTGTTCCTTTTTTTTCCTTTTTCCTTTTTTTTCTTACTTCTCAATTGTTTGTTCTCCTCTATTTCTTGTTCATCGAAACAAGATTTGATAATTAATCGGGCATCTCTCTCTGTCTGTTTTAATTTTTATTATCAACTGTCAATTTAAGGACCAAAATCAAATTGCAAATGAGAAAAGAGGATTAATATTTATGTAGTAAAATAAATTGCAGACAAGCAGTATAAGGAGTTAAATGTAGACTAGCGATAATAATAATAGATCCAATAGCAGGCAAATTATCTTCAAGTGTCTCCAATTGTTATTGCTAGTCTGCAATAACAGCGATAACAACAACGCATTCAGTTCCCGTCTAATTCCATGACATTAAAAATTGTTAACGAATTTGTGCCAATATTTCTTATCTGCTCAAGTTTATACACAGATGTTTGAAGTTTGTGAGAAAAGAAAGTAAAGAAAGAAAACGCAATTTGATTAAAAAGGGGCTCACGCTTTAGGCTAAATAACAAAACCATGTGTTTTGCTGTTTTATAGAGCAAGTATAATATTGAATTAGATCCTAGCCGTAGAAAGACTTACATGACGCCTGCTGTTATCGTGAGAGCATTATGATTCCAATGTTTCTCTAATAATAAAATTGACTATTGGGAGAGGTGGAGATGAAAAATTGTTTTGATCTTTATGCATTTCTCTACCTTAAAAAAAGATTAAAAATAAAAAAAAATAAAAGTGACGAGGTTAATGCACCGTTAGCTAGCTTTCTATTAAAGCACTTTTTACACGCAAGTACAAATAGGCAATGATAATATAATTAACATATACACTTTATATTTTTATTTTGACATAATAATACATTTTTATTTAGTATAACTATCAGTTTGTTCGGTAGTTGATCAACGTAAATATATACATACAGTGAATCGTTATTGTTGGGTTGTTGTTTGCTAATTAATTAATGCGTAACCTCTCCCGTATAGAAATCTATTAAAACTCAGCATGTAAAGAAACCCTATAAAATTTCATTTATTCTCCTTTTAATTCCAGTACCCATACACGCACATAACTACATGTGCCTGCGCAATGACTGTGAAGACCACACGGTCCTTATTCCAATGTTCTAACAGATACAGAAGACTATGGATGCGTTTGGGATTGAGGTGCTGTAGCTTTTAAGCTACAGCTGCTGTGAAAAAAAAGCTGTAATTATGAAACAAAAGTTAATAATATATAGTAAATATAAATTTTAAATAATAATTTTGATAAAATTATTAAAGATATAATAAATTTTGTATTATACAAGTGAAAAATCATATCAATATAGCTTAAAAGCTACAGCGGTTAGTGTTTACCAAACACTTTAGTGCTGTAGCTTTTAAGCTACAGCTGCCCAACCTCAATCCCAAACGCACCCTATGTCGTATAGTTTTCTATTCCCATGGGGCAGAATACAACCTTATAGTCAATAATACCACTAACAACTATTATTTTAAAAGCTGTAACATTACTAAACTTGCCTTATTTATACTTATTTTTATTGATAACATGTGGGAATTGGGATGCGATTTGATTAAAGGATTTTTCTCAGCACACCATCATAAGACTGAAAATAACACTTATCCAAACTGACCAACAGACAAGAGACAACAGGTCTAATGTGATTGTCATTAGGCAATAAAAAAATGACCAATTATTGTTGTTCTTTTTTCTCTTATATGTTCAAAAAAAAAATTAAAGAAAAAAGAACAAGAGGCTCAATACGTTCAAATAGAAAACATCTACTTCGTATTTTATTTTGGGAAATTTACGAAAATAACCATAAATATTTTGTTATTTTCACAACTAACCCTCTCAATTTTTTTCTATCAACATTAGCCAAACACAAGTCTTTCTCCCCAAATTACCCTTCTTTACAGACCAAAAGCAACAATCTTTCTCCCATATCGTCAAACCAAACGCAGCTTAATCATCAACCAACGTCGACGGCAAAAGACAACAGTAAAGGTGAAATCCGATCATAATCTATCCGAATCCAACACTAATCGGCATCACTTAGTGGTATGAGTTATTTTCTGAACTTGCTGAACTGAGTCGTGGGTGAATCTGGCGACAGGGTGCCTGTCGCACCAAGCCTTGGAGATTCATTAAAACTGTATTAATTTGATCCGGATCCAATTAATTTTTTTTTTATAATTTCAGGCTTAATGGATTCAGTTGTACTTGAATTGTGTTACGATGGTTGGTGGGAGACATTAGAGGATGGTCGTATGGAGTATGTGAATGGTAAAAATCGAGCTTTTTTTGTTGGGAAAAATTGTCTGTTTGATCAGTTATTGACAAGAGTATACGAGGTGTTACAAATAAACCCTAATGAATATAGTATTACAATGAAGACAACTTTGAGGTCTAGTAACACATTATATCGTATATGTGCACTGCCCATAGATATATTTGATGATGAAATGGTGAGGGTTGTGTTGCATATGGCATCCGACATAGCCAATTTTGGATGCATTCCTATATTCGTGACCACATCACCTCGAGTTCCGAGCGAAGGTATTGAGCCACATGTCGATACAGAAACTTCGTTTAGAGCAAATATGTCTGGCCCCGATAATGATGAAGAGGTGTTGCCAAGGACAATATCGCTGCAGCAATATTACTCTCCAATCCACGACAATTATGACAACATTGATGATAACGGTATTTCCAATAACGACGTCGTTGGAGCAACAGTATTCTCCGTATCACAACAATGATTTTCGGGACAATGATGATTTTCATCATGAGACAGAGGGGGATAATGTTTGTGCAGAACCTTCTAATAATACCAGGGGCACTCATTTCAATAATGATGGTGATGATGGAGGAGCCGGTCCTTCGAATGTTTCGTCGTTTCAGCACGACGATGAGTGTGAAGACAATACTCCTGTGAATAACAAAGGCAATAGACATAGTCCTTCTATGGTGCGATTGAGAAGGCGAATTGACCCCCTTACAAGTCTTGCTCCAACTTTGCCTTCGAACATGGTTGCTCCAAGCTTTGTTAGCAGTTGTGATTCAGATGATATCAGTGTGGGTAAGCTATTTGCTGAGAAGAATGAGTTTATATTACAACTACGCAAGGTTGCCTTTAGAGATAAGTTTGATTTCAAGATTGCACGGTCTACTACGACACGTTTCGAGGCTCACTGTTGTTCAGAATCATGTAAATGGCGTATTCGAGCAACTAGATGTTCGAACGAGCAAAATGTTCCTTGGGTGGTGAAGAGAATTGACAATGTACACACTTGTCATAATGAGGTATTGGTTTATGGACGTCATCAAGTAAGGAGCCGGGTTGTCGGTCATATTATCGCAGAAAAATATATTCAAGACAAGAGGATTTATACTCCGAATGATATAAGAGCAGATATGCAATAGGAATACGGTGTTCAGTTAACATACCAGTAGGCATATCGGGTGAGAGAAGTTGGTCTTGAAATAGTTCGAGACAACCCTACAGAGTCATACAACTTGCTCCCTAAATACTCTCACGTACTAACTACAGCTAATGAGGGTACAATCACTCACCTCGAGCAGGATGGAGATTGTAATTTCTTGTACTATTTTGTAGCACTCGGATCTTCCATCAAGAGTTTTATGCAGTACATTCGGCCTGTCATTGCTGTAGATGGTACTCATCTGAAGGGACTATATCATGGAAGCATGTTCGTGGCAACATGTCTTGATGGTAACAATCAATTGTATCCGTTAGCCATTGGGATCATGGATTCAGAAAACAATGATGCTTGGGAATGGTTTATGATGAAGTTACACGGAGTGATTGGCGATAGACCTGAGTTGGTAATTATCTCTGATCGATGCACTGCCATAAGGAAAGCCGTTCTTAAAGTATTTCACAATGCAACTCATGGCGTTTGTTTTTACCACGTCAAAGGTAACATTAAGTCTCAATTTAGAATGTCCAAAGCTCTTTGGGATCAATTTGAGCCTGTCTTTATTAATGCAGCAAAAGCATATGGCCACGAGGAATTTAAGAGACAACTTGAAGGGTTGTGGATAATCCACTCTGGTGCGGCTGATTACCTAGAAAATAATGTCGGTACGTGTAATTGGGCAAGGTCTCAGTTTGAAGGTAGGAGGTACAGCATACTTACCACCAACATCGCGGAGAGTGTTAATTCTTTCATGCGGGAACCTCGAAAATTTCCTGTTACTAATCTTGTTGATCATTTTAGGAAAACAATGCAGCAATGGTTCTATGATAGAAAAATTGTGGCTGAATCAATGACTACTCGGCTAACAACATGGGCGGATGAAATAGTCACCGAGAGGAGAACTATAGCTCAAAGAATGATAGCTCGGCCGGTGTCTCCGCATCGATTTCAAGTGGTAGGCGGTGGGCTTAAGGAAGGTTTGGTTGACTTGCAACAGAGAACTTGCACATGCAGAGTGTTTTAGCTTGATCAGCTTGTATGTGCTCATGCAATTGCGGCGTGTCTAACACACCGGGTGGATTTTATTAACCTATGCTCGGACTTTTACACTACAGAATCATTGGCGATGGCTTATGCACGACCAGTAGAGCCAGTTGGTGATGTGGCTGATTGGGAAATTCCAGATGAAATTCAGGAAATGCAAGTATACCCACTAGTTGAGGCACCACCACCTGGCCGTCGTAAAGAGCTCAGAATACCCTCGGCTGGCGAGGACGTTAACAGGCGAACTGTAAGATGCGGGCGGTGTCATGAACTGAGCCATAATCGTAAGCGATGTAAGAATCTAATTGCGTCGACTCGAAGTTAGTTGTTATTGTGTTTTGTGTATTGTACACTTATATGTCATAAAACTTTCTTTTATTTTAAAATATTAAAATGTGAGCATTAAAATTATATAAACTTAAGTGCGCAAATTAAAAAAAAATTCAAGTTTAAAAATTTAAATTACTACAACGGTTTACAATACAATATCGTCATTAAATATGTCAACCACAATCTTCTTTCTAAAGTATTCGACATGACTAGCGTTAAACTCCAATCCAAGCCCGAACATTAAATACATCGTAACCATCAATACAAAAACACCGCAATCGCCAGTTCCGGGCTCCTGTTGTGGCGCGCTCCTAACTGCGATAACTTTCCAGGGGTCGGCACTCCGCAACTTAGGTCGGATGTTGTAGAACCCAACATATTCCAACCATCGAGGGAAGATAACTTCAAGTGGCTTGAATTTCAACCTGTATCTTTTGTCGTCGCGGCATGTGAGTAATGAGTCATAAATCCAGACTTTGTTTTTCCAAAAGTCTACTCGTGCCAGTACCCAATGCTCGCCGTCCAAGTTAACAGGGATGAGTAACTGTATATAAAAATACAAAAACATGTTCGTTATATATGAAATTGATAAACAACTAAGAAAAATCGACAACTTGTATATAAAATGCAATAAAATACATACCATATCAACATCCGTCATTGATTTGGACATTGTGTGCTGTCGCCCACAAAGATAACTATTCACGCGGTCGTCGAATACTAATGAATCGACCGCACAATCCATGTTGTTCCATAACTGATTCAAGAACACTTAGTACATAGATAACCAAGAAATGCATAAATAAACAAAACTTAAAGGCAATAATTAAAAAAAATTAAATAGTATTTATAAGTTTTGTCGGCACGTTACCCAAAAAAATGTGTCAGTATGTGTGACACGTTGGAGTAAGGCATTTGGGTACTGCCGTTGTTTCTCGCTAATCAAGCGGAGATACTCGTGATTATGCTGTTGAGAAATAGAAATATAACGATTAAAAAGAAAAATTTTGGTGAAACAAAGCCACAACAGTATACATAACTTTGAAAATAAAAATACCTCATCGCCTAGCCATCCCATCGAAGCTGTACCCAAAATTATTTCAAAGAATGACCGCGGGTGCTGGACTCTCCGGCGGCCTCTGCTATCACCAGTGAACCATCGATCAAACTCAGCAAACAGACTAGAGTCCTCTAATTCTCTAAGTGGATTTACATTCACACTCGTACTCATGTCAATCGCATGCTCCATGATTTGGGGTCGAGGTAAAGGCCGGACGTGCTGTCCTCGCCTGACCGGAGGAATCATGTAAGGACTGTTATAAACATACGACGGTATGTACGCGCAGCCAAACTTACTAACGCCCGGAGGCACCTCAGTGAACACCTGCACGCTCTCCCCACTAACATCCCCGTAGAAAC
Source organism: Citrus x clementina (assembly GCF_000493195.1). NCBI lineage: Eukaryota > Viridiplantae > Streptophyta > Magnoliopsida > Sapindales > Rutaceae > Citrus > Citrus x clementina. Next base: position 7,086,857 of record NW_006262339.1, on the reverse strand, counting down.
TATACAATGACGTGGGCGTAGACAAATTTTCATTGCCCACGTCAGTATACACTCCATAGTCATCCGGGGCTTGTCCATTCGCCAAGAAGAACATATTAAACAACTATTAAATTAAAAGTTAAACGAACATAATTATTAAATTTAAATTTGCTCACCGTATACGAGCGTGCAGCGGGAGAATCCTTATTTAGACGTTTAGAAAATGTTTCGATGAAGCCAACAACGGTTTCTTTAAAATCTTTTAATTCTGACTTTATTTCATACACGTTACAATCAATCTTATCCAGCCGTCGTTGTATGTAATCATTAAACTGCTTTGTCCTCGACTATTACAAAAGAAAAAAATAAAACTTTAGAATAACAATAAAAAATTAATAATTTATAAAGGAAAAATATCGTATATTATTTATAACCTCATAATCTCGTGCGTCATCAGAGTTGTCTGTTTGATGCTGGTGGTCATCAACAGCCACCTCATCCTCAGAAGTGTCATGACGCTGCTCTGGTATTGGGTTTGGTATGTTGTCATGATCGTCATGCTCGTCTGATTGCCTTGTAACCGACGGCATCGCGTTGATTGAGGATTGGTGCTGTATAAAGTATCATTTAAAATTAGTAAATGAAAAGTCAAATATTTCGATTAAAAAATTGTTAGTACTTAGAGTATACCGACCTTATGAACCCAGTCTGGAATGCTTGGCACGTAATCCTTCACAGAGAGCCAATATTTTCTGCTACTCTCCTTTGAATTTGGCTCAAGAGTTTGTAAAACGTCCCCCTGCCATAAATTCAATTGAGTAAGTATACATAACTTAAATTTAGTAAAGTTAAAAAAATAAGTAATACATATTACTTACAAGACGAGATTCGTCGTTGAAGAACGAATAAACCTCCGCAAAGTTGATTCTCGAAGACGCCATGTGGTTCCATTGCAGAATGCGGGGAATCTTATTCTTCGTTTTGACGACCCATGTTGATGGGAACCCTCCGATTGCTTCGTAAATCCAAGCCTACAACAACCAAAGTGAAAAATCAAATAAAACAACTATCAAATATTTAATACTATAAAACTTATTAATATCGCAGAAAAAAAACGCACCTGAACCCCAGACGTAAAGCCGTAAAGATTGTATTTTTCAATATTATGATCTGGATTTTTCAACCGAGTCTTCTTAAATTTCTCGTCTTTCTCGAACAGTGCATTGTCAAGACTCTCTTAAATCATTTCCCACGACAATAGACCCCATGGACGCTTTCGAAAGTACTGTATATCATCAACTTGGTCAAGCCACTCGAAATTGACTTGACAGTGATTTTTTCTTGCATTTAGTACTCTGTCCGCAAAATAAAACAGCGCAATCTTTAATGCGTCCATTTCCTCGAATTTCAACTCCTTAAATACTGCATCGAATTGCTTCACATTAATCTTACGATGCACACCACCAAAATACGTATTCCGTAGCCTCTGCTCCATTTCATCATTTTTTTTATTGGTATCAACACCAAATGAAAGTCCAGTAACCAAGCACCATTCGACAATTGACAAGCGAATCAAATGCTTACCAATTTGAAACCATAACTGATCTTCACGACTATCTTCTTCATGGGCCACTTGCCGCAGTAAAAGATTGTGCAAAATCACCCCACTAAATGGAAAACTTCGACACTCCAAGAAATGCCCAAATATATCCTTTTTGAACATGAATAACTGCCGCTTCGTTAATTTTTCCTCGATGGCTTTTACGACCGAAGATAACATACACATGCTCGAAATTCGACCAGGAAAGTGATCGGCATAACGAAAATACATCTTGCCTACTTCGATATCCGGTGATTCTAATTTCGCCATGTATCTGTAATATTTATAAAATTATTACATTACATTTACAGAAAAAAAAAATTGACTCGTAAAAAAAAAAGAGTAATGATACAGCTACAAACTCTTATACAAATTTATTTTGTACAAACTGATGTGGCATGATAAGATTGGTTGAATTAAATATCACTTGGCCCACATGATTTGTTTTTATTAATTTATATTTTCATTCAACCAATGAATTAATGCCACGTCAGTTTGTACAAAATAAGTTTGTACAAGAGTTTGTGGTTGTATCATTACTCAAAAAAAAATACTAATTTTTTGTGCGACAGCAGGCCGCGCATGGCCGCGCGCTGCTGCCTAGCGATGGGCGCGCGCGCGCGCCCTGCCCCCCTCCCTCCCCACCCCCAAAATTAAGCGCAATCACTCCAAAATCGAAAACAATACTCCCAAACACCACCAACCACCACAAACATCATCACCACCACTATTATTCTCAAGCTATAACTATTATTATTCTAAAATCTCATTTTAAATTAATGAAAATTAGAAAAATGACTAACCTAGGTTTTGTTGAAGGTTGTAGATCGTAGATCGGATGCCGGTGAGAGATGGAGCCGCTGCCGACGAGGGTTGATGTCAACGCCGATGATGGGAGTTGGATCGGTTTGGGAGAGATGAGTGAAACAGAGTGTTGGGGGAGAGATGAGGGAGGGGTATTTTGGTCTCAAAGGTTGTTTAATGGCTAATGTTGATAGAAATATTTGTGGGGGGTTAAAATGAAAAAAAGCAAATTTTTTTTTATTATTACTGTAAATTTCCCTTTTATTTTCGGTATGTGTGTCATGTTTCTATTAGCTCATAGAGCAATGATAAATAGTCGGCGATCCAATTGAAAGAAAGAATAGTTAAACATTAAAGAAATAAAAAATTAAAAAAAAAAGAAAGCAAGAAAGCACGGGCAGTAAGGGGAAAAAGAAAAAGCAGAGATGGTTCAAGGATCAAGGACAAAACACGACCTTATAGTCGGTGCCAGTCGGGCAAGTGAATGTGCTAGTGGCATCATCCAAGGCGTAAGAGTAAGCATCTGGGCACAGATCCTTGAAAATTTTGAAGTAGGCCGTGGTAGGGCCACAATTAGTCGCAGTAGAATTAGAACAAGTGCAACAAAACTGGTCATTTTTTAAGACTGAACATGGATGGTTGCATCCACCGGGGTGCCTCAACTCAGTGGGGCACAATCCATTAATGTCACCTCTACATTTGATCACTTTATTGCATCCGCTAGACGTTCCTTTAAATTCAATAGGAACATTGAATCCATCAACCACGGAGACATCAAAGAAACCCATGTTGTTGACTCCTTGAAATGAATATTCTGCTAAGATGACTGGGGGTGCACCGTCTGATACGCAGTAAAGAACCCCGTTACAGTCACCACTCTCACATTTTCCGGTGCCATTGCTCACATTAAAGCGGCAATTGATTCGAGCCCAGATGCGGCCTATGTCGTTAAAATTGGGGTCGGTGTTGACTATCCATGATTGGCCTTGGTATAGTTCCCTGCCGCCGCTAGGATTTGCTGCTGCCCAGACCGTGTAGCTGCAGTTGTTCTGGACTTCGAAAACGGTTGCATCGATGCTAGTCGACCACAGGATAAAACTGGATAAAGCAGACAAAAAGAGGAAATTGGAGAAGCTCATCTTGTACTTGTAGATATTTAACAACTCTAATGTACTCGTCTTTGATTTAATTGAGCTCTGTTTTGTTGTTGCAGGCTTGCAGCTAGCTGGGTAGAAAATTTTACAGGAACCCTCGTTGGAAATTTCCATATTAAGATGATGATGAGATATTTATTATTATTAATTACTACTATAACTATCGTCGTGGGGCTCCAAACTCCACATCCAGTTAAGTCAAAAGTCAACAGAGACTAAACACGGGGTGGAGAGTCGGGTCAAACCAAGTTATCGAGTTAATACAAGGAGGCATTTGGAATGCCTTACGGCGAAAACGAGCAAAGGTGAGTACCTAGGGGTGGGAAAAAAAACTGTGGTCTTAAAAATACTGAATCGAACCTACAGTTTTTTTTAATTCGGATCGGTTTTTATTTAAAAAAATCGAAATATATTATTTATAAAAAAAATCGAAATGTCGGTTTGGTATTCAGTTCACTCAACTGAACCGAAAAATCGAACCGAAAAACTAAATTAATTTTAAATTTTATTCAAATCAACATGTGTTAAATTTTTTTTTTATAAATCTAAATATTGAGTTGGAAAATGCCTAAAGTTAATGTTGATATTGATGAAAATGGGAGAATGTTGTTGCCGTTTATTTGTAATTTTTTTTTTTTGGTGAAGATGAGAGAATATTGTTGGCGTTTGTTTTTAAATTTTCTTTTTATTTTGTGTTGTAAGTTGTAATTGTTGTTATTTTTATTTGTCTTTACAACATTATGATTATGTTTATGTAGATGGAGTATTGAAGTTTGGTTATGTATTTTAAAATTTTAATATTTCATATTTTGTGAATACCTTATTAGTAGTTAGTAAGATATTAGTGTTTTGAATACTTTGTATTTATTGTTAATATTTGTAATGAAATTAGAATGAACTAATTGTTGAAAAAAATTATTACATTCATGAGGCCCAATGGGCTAAAAATTTCAAATTTCAAAATAGGCCCAATAGGTTCAGAATCGAAAAAACCGAACCGATCTATTTGAGTTCGGTTCTTTTTATAAAATAACCGATTTAAATCGGTTCTACTTAATTTCGAAGTGAAGCGAACCGTACCCACCCCTATGAGTACTTGGTCTTTCTTTGTAGGTTATAGCACAAATTCTGGTCCAAAAAATTCGTTATCAAGTCAGGCCCAATATCCTTTTAAATTGGGCCTTCGGAAAGGATGGACTGTGTTGGATCAATCTGAATAAGATGATGTCATATTTTTAAATTGGTGACACTGTTTTTGTTGTATGTATAAATTACAAATTTGCGCGAATTTGTATAATGTGTAACTCTCTATGTAGATCTTCTCTTAATTTAATATTTTTTAAGTTTTTCTTGAGATAATGATACATATTATTTAAGTCTTTCTACAGTTAAGATTTAATTTATTTTAAATTTTTTTCTCAATAAATACAAAAACACATTATTTTGTTGATTAACTGAAAACTCTGAAATCAACAAACGTCTAGTAAACGTTAACTGCACTTCTTTACAAGGGTCTTTTCCTTTTTTTTTTAATCTTTTTTTTTTCTTCTCAGTCGTTTGTTCTTCTCTATTTCATGTGCATCGAAACAAGATTTGATAATTAATGGGCATGTTTTTCTCTCTTCCCTCCCCCCTTCCTCCCTTTTTAATTTTTATTATCAACCATCAATTTAAGGACCAAAATCAACTTGCAAATGAGAGAAGAGGATCAATATATGTAGTAAAATAGGAATAGCGATCACAATAGGAGGATCCAATATCAGACAAAATCAATAACTTCAAGTGTCTCCAGTTATTATTGCGGACTAGCAGTAACAGCGATAACAACGATGCAATTCAATTCTCGTCTAATTCCATTACATTCAAAATTGTTAACGAATTCACGCCAATATTTCTGCTTTGCTCCAGTTTACAGGCAAAAATTTGAAGTTTGTGAGAAAAGAAAGTAAAGAAAGAGAACGCAATTTGATTAAAACAGGGCTCGCGGTTTTAGCTAAATAACAAAACCACGTGTTTTGCTGTTTTATAAAGCAAGCGTAAGATAGATCAAATCCTGTAGAAAGACTTAAATGACACGTGTTGTTATTTTAAGAAAAGTTTAGGAAATATTAGACTAGGAGAGCACCCGGACTCTAATATTTTTCTAATAATAAAATTGACTTTTGGGAGGGGTAAAGATGAAAAATTGATTTGATCTCTATAATAACACCTTTTTACACGCAAGTACAATTAGGCAATGATAATATAATTAAACAGATACATTTTTATTTAGTTTTAACTATCAATTTGGCCGGTAGTTGTTCAACGCAAATATATACATACAGTGAATCGTTATTATTGGGTTGTTGTTGTTTGCTAATTAATGTGTAACCTCTCACGTATAGAAATGTGTTAAAACTCAGCATGTAAAGAAGCCCCATAAAATTTCAGTTATTCTCCTTTTAATTCACGAACAAATTATAGTTCATACACGCACATAACTACATGTGCCTGCTCCAGCTCTATGGCAGTGAAGACCACACGGTCCTTATTCCAATATTATAACAGATATAGAAGGCTATGTCGTATAGTTTTCTATTTCCATTTCTACCCCTGAAAAAAAATGCTTCAGGGGCAGAATACAACCTTGTAGTCTGTCCCAGTCGGGCAAGTAAATGTGCTGGTAGCGTCATCCTTAGGGTAACTGTAAACATCCGGGCACCTATCCTTGAAAAACTTGGAGAAACCTGTAGGTCCGCAGTTGCCTGAATTGCAACAGTACTCGTCGGTCTTGAACACGGGGCACGGCCCGTTACATCCTCCAGGAACCTTCAATTCATTCGGGCACTCGCCAAGAATGTTAGCAGTGCACTTGATCACGCGGTTGCATGAGGGAGAGACAGAGCTAAATTCCATGGGAACATTGAATCCGTCAATGTTGGACATGTCAATGAAATCCATGTCATTGAATTGCTTCAACGCGTACTCGGCCAAGGTGTTAGGTGCTGCACCGTAGCCTTGGCACTCGAGGAGTCCGTTACAGTCACCGGTCTCGCATTTGCCTTTGCCGGAAGCATCAAACTGGCATTTGGTTCGAGCCCAAATGCGGGCTGCTTTTGTGCCTGGCTCGGCGGTGATGGTCCATGTTTGACCCTTGTCGAGTTGCCTGCCGCCTCCGGGCACAGCGGCGGCCCAGACGGTGTCGGGGCAATTGTTTGTGATATCGAATTTGGCAGCATGAGTCAGGGTGATGGAAATGATAATAAGAAGAGCAGAAGAAATGGGAAGAGCTTTAACGAACTTCATTTTGGAGAGGATAATGAATATGAAAATAGATAAGTTTGGTTTATGTGTGATGCTTCTGAGGCTTTATATAGAAGCGGGCAGTGGCCGGGGGTGGCTCTGGTATTACGTATTATATTATTAAAAATTTTGTATGATTGATGACGTTTTGGTTTAATTACATGAATCATAGTCAAGGAAATCGACTATTCCTCGTAGGACAGGCCAACGTGGCCTAATTATAGTCGAGGAAATCGACTATTAATATTCCTCGTGGGAAAGGCCAAGGTGGCCTAATTACTCTATTTTTGTTTTGCTGCAATGACTCGACTACATCGGGGGCCGGCTAGTCTTGATCTTCGATGCTTTTTTAGATATGGAGAAGTAATAATTAAATTTCAATTATCTACTTTTACAGTACTAATGCTACGACAATCCCACCTTCAGTCCTGAGAATAAATTTTGAACTAAGTATATAAACTTCAAACAATCATCAATTATTGATCTTACTTTTTGAGTATAAGTTAGTTTGTGAGCAAAATGACATGATAAGGTTAATTACATGAACCATAAACTAATAATAAGGTAAATAAACCAAACTTAACTAATTTCATAAGCCAATGAAAGTCTTTTGAGTATAAGTTAGTTCGTGAGCAAATGAACTAAAAATGAACTAATAAAACTACATGAACCATAAGCAGGTTACATTAAGAAATGAAAAGTTTATCAATAGTGACAAAGTTAAACTCATGAGTCATGATATGAGTGTTAAGGTGAATCCCACACATTGGCTGAAAAATAAAAATCCTATTTCTAGTTGCAAGTAATTTTGGACTAAGTAAATAAATTAAGTTCTAGATGAGATAGCTTATAAATTAAGTTCTAGATGAGATAGCTTTTAGTATAAGTTTCATCTCATTGACTTCTATAATGCTAGACACGTAGTACAAAATCCTTAAAAATTGATGGGAACTAAAATCAAAAGGCAATTCAAATTCAAGAAGTAAATGCCTCCAATTTAATGTCTTTTTTGTTGAGGCCTAACTAAGGATGATACATGCACGGAAGTCTCGTTCCACAGGCTGGGTCAAGCAATAGTTATCAAGAAGCGCAGCTTGAGGCGGATTATGCGCTGTATATGACTATGAGAACTCGGAAAATATAAATTGCACATACATTTAGAGAAATTTGTACGGTTCTGATGTCACTGAACTTTGATCACACATGGCACATGATGTTGAGGCCCGACAGCATTGATAGACTTTTCATTTGTTAGTGCAACCATTCATTAAAGACAGTGAAGAAAAGTCTTGATGAGAAATAATTACCAATTACCAGAAATGATAAGACTGCTTGAACTATTATTATTATTATTTTTTAACTACCTATTATAACCTACTGATAATTAATTACATAACGAATTTGCAGCCACTTTTGATATAAGAAAAAATTAAAATATTTTCCCACGCATACAGGTGGAGGGACTATCTCAATTTAGAATGATAAATATTCTACCACGTATAAAATTTAAGTCAGCACATTTTTAATTAATAATATATTCTATAGTCTTAGAAGGACCGCTATCGAAGAGTTTAGGTTGTTATAAAATCTTGATTAAGCTTTGATCTTAATACTCCCGTAATCTAGAAGAATAGACTAGAAGCAGACGAAAAGTCCTCGGTAATAAATATCTCAAATAAATAATTCTTAGCATCACCAGAAATCGCCTTCTGTTCGTGGCATCTTCAGGATTCGTTATTTATTTTTTTGCTTTCACTTCTGAATTTGAACTTGGCTTTAACTTCTTCACAATATGCTATGACAAAGCCCCCACGTTTCAATTGGGTTCCAAGTTTTGATTTGAACAATAATAATAATCATAAGATAATCAAGTCCCAAAAAAATTATAAATTAATATGAGATCATCTTCCTTTCCAACACTACTAGAAAAATGAGTTTTACTGACACTAATTTAGCGTCAGTAATTACTTTTATTGACACTTGTTAATTGTGTCAGTGTTGCTCAAGCCAGAACACATTGACACTAATTTTTGGTGTCAGTAATTTTTGTGTCAGTAATTTATTTCACTATAGTATCACTAAAATAATGACATGATGATGTTGGTATTTAATGATACTATTTACACGTCAGTGATTTATGTGACTATAGTATCAATAATAAGCTAGCTCGATAATATAAAAAATTATTAATGTCAATTTAAATATTTAGTGTCAGTATTTAATAATGTTATGCAAGATTGGTTAATAAATTTTTTTTATTCTAATTATATTTTTCCTGAATGTTTTACAACCAAAAGAAAGCTCAAAATATATTAAATATATAAAATGTCACAATATAATTCACATAATAAACATCCCAAATACATCACTCAAATTCACATGATTCAACTACAACACTATCTGGAAAAGAAAAATATAAGTACTAAATTAAGTTTTCAACAACCACAAAGTACGAATTTAGTTTCCACCAAAAAGAAGCACAAGAACATCACTCAACATCCATCTACAGCTTCATTTTTTTCCCACCTACAACAACATAAAATCAATTAGTATGGAAATAGATTATCGAAAACAAATTGATTGTGAGTAGTTAAACAGAGCAATTGAAGGACGTTTCAACAACTAATAAAACAATAAGAAATAAGATTACAATAATACTGAAAGTTATAGAAATAAAGAACCTTAGCTTAAGTTGTCTGAAGAAACCATGTTGGATAACCTGCTACAAGTCACAGAAAACAAAACATCTAAGTCAATCTAATTAAAAACTTCTTATTTTTTATAATCAAACAACAGAAATCTGCAATCAAAACATCCATTTGCCCACTCAAACTTTCAGCCTTAGCATAAACTTCTTTCACTTTAATCTCATAAAACTTGTCAAATTTATGAAACTCTCATCAAGCCTTCTAAAAAACTACCGCTCTCATTCCCCTCCTTCCTCAACAATCCTCAAAAGTATTTCCATTGCAAAATAGCCCAAAAAAATTATAGGAGTTGTTTTGACTTTAGAATAGCAACAAAACAGCCCCGGGAAATCTGTAGGGGCTGTTGTGCAGTGAAAACAGCCACTAGAAATTTACAGGGACCGTCTTGTTGCTGTTCTATAGTAGAAACAGCCCCTGCAAATTAACACTTTCAAATGAATTAGAAAAGAAAATAATGTTACCTATGATAGTCATCATTGTTGAAGTCATAACAGATAGCCTGCAAATTAACAATAATAACAGCATTTACATCAGTTTATGAAACTGCTTTTATTGGTTTTTTTTTTGCAAGGATATGTATATAAATAATAGTGCATTTAAACTTACATATATAATGCATCTTAGACCAGCCATTAATGTGGTATAGTTTTTGTAAAGTACCCTATTTACCTCAGAAACTTCACTTTCCTCTATGCCAAGATTTTGAATTATCTATTATACACAAAGTAAATTTGTAGAAACTAGTTATACATTTGTTAAACAAATAAACAACTTAAATGACAAAAGTTTACTAACTGAATAGAAATGCACCAAGGTCATTATAAATTGGCACTACTTACTGAAATGATCAACAACATTGACACTAACACCTCATACATAAATTCAGATTTTAAGCGTATAAAGAGAGTTCAAATGAATGATTGCTTATACATTTTATAACAAATTTTACAACAATAAAGTAGATAAATGGCAACTCTACTAGAGGTATGTTTCTAGTATAAGGAATCAAGCATAAGTAAAGGAGCAAGGTAGTATCTTATCATCCGCATAATCAACACACCATGATAGAAATCGAATCAAATAAATACTACGAGTGCCGAATGGAAGAAAGAAATTAAAACATTTTCTGTAAAATATTATTATTAATGAATAACATGTCTTAATATAAAGCGAAAAGTTTCCGATGATAATATAAATATCCAAAAATATATAGTCAAATACTCAAAAGCTGAAACCAAAATATCAGAAAAAAATTTATAAAAGCAATAACATAAACCTAAGCAGTAAACACAACAGACCCACCAGCTTTTTTAATTTTCTTCTTGGCTGTTTTGGAAACGCTTCACCACAACGAGTTGATTCTCAAGCAAAAGGCCCTTACCCAAAACCTTAAAGTAGCCAAACTGAGTCACATCGATCGTGGGAACAATGTCTTTGGAAGCCTTGGCTTTGACCTCCTGAGGTACCATTGGCCAAAGCCTTTTTTTTTTTTTTTGATCCATGACAATGAAAACTGATCTTTTATATATTCAAGCAAATGAAGTGAAACCCCTGCTCAAAGATACCATAAAAACTAGATGACAATTTTGAACACTAGTGTCTAAAGCCCAGAGGCCTATGTATTTGATAAAACAACTGACAGAACACTAAACACATAATGTTGAAATTCAAAAGTTAAAAGGGTCAAACAGAGAATTGAAACATAATATGATTCGCCCTTAAGATAAATTCTTGGCCCTCAAATCACATGCAGAAGCAAGCTACAGTGAAGAGAGATTCGGAAGAAGCACTGAAAATGCCAAAAGATCGAAGTTGCCCTTCTTGAGAAAACCGACCTTATGATTACTAAGGCGATTCAGGCAAGACAACTACTACACGAACCCTAAAAATGGAGTTGCTTACCTTCTTTAGGGGATGCGGGGCAAATTAAATTATTACAGTATTACTCACAACTCAATTAATTTGAGTATTTGACTAATCTAATTTAGACAAAAAATTAATGAAAAAATTAAAAAGTGGAATCTCAACTCACTGTCTCAGGCGGCCGGCGCAATGGCGACGGCTGAACGCGGCTGCAAAAGCAATAATTTAGACTGGAGGGTGAGATGGTGACCAGAGACGGAGAAAGTGAGAGCGACTAAACGAGCGTGAAAGAGAGGGGTTGTTGCTGCTGTGTGTGCCTTCAGAGAGAGAGTGAAAGCGAGCGAGCTACTGCAGTGTGTGGTACGACCTGCTGGGCTGCCGCCGCCGCCGCCGCCGCATGGGCTGCGTGTGCCGTTGTCATCGTGCGTGCTACTAAGGCCTTAGAGAGGGGCTGCCGTTGGTTAGCGCTTAGGGAGAGTTAGGGATTTAGGCACTTGGAATTTTAGGGATTTGGATTTTAGTTTGTTTGAGAGGGAACAAATTTTGGTGGAGGGAGATTGAAAATTTTGTGTTAAATTATAGCAAAGGGTTGTAGTTAATTATATACGGTTTAACCAAACAAAGAAAATATGCACACAAGTGGTTTGTAGTTTGAAATTAAAATTTTAACTTCGGAGATATTGAGTTCGAGTCCAAGTAAAAACATAATTAGAATTATATTTGTTTTTATAACTGATACTAAAGTATTAGTAATTACTGAGTTTTATGCTACTGACACCTTAGTACCAGTGATTTATGATACATATTTGTTAAATGGAAAAAATGATCCAAATGTATAACATTACTGACACTTTTTACGAAGTGTCAGAAACGAAGTGTTAAAGGTCATTTTTGTAGTAGTGCAAGTAGATACGTAATCAATACAAGTACTAATGATATAATAGAGACAACACAGTCAATGAGATCTAAGGTTAATTTCAAGTTCATTGTGGCTTAACATTATGACAAATTCATTACACAAAGCAAAAAAAAAAAAAAAAGGAGTAAATTTTAGGCAGTTGGTATGATTTCTTCAACGTCCAATTTTGACAAGTAATTAAGAACCATAATTTTCGTAAATTAGTTCCAAAACCATTGATGACTTATGAGTAAAGTAAAAGGTCCAATATCTATATATTGATTGTGATCATCAGGTTTTTAATTTCAGAGATTGAGTGGAGAGCATTAGGAAATAAAAATTCCTTGGAGATAAGTTTTCTTAAGAGCTAATTCTTGATTCCTGGTAGATCCACAAATGAAATGTAATAACTATCCCAACATATTTTTCTTTTTTTTTTTCATTTTTCCACTTACTTTGATAGTTTCTCTGTTATTATTATTTTATTAATTCAAATACTTTATTATATCTCTCTTTCTCGTCTCTTATTTGATTATTTTTAATTTGTAAGAGAATGACAGATCTCTGGTGTTTGTCATTTGTACCACGTAAATATCTCTTTTTTTTAAATAACCATTACATTTATGAAGTCTAATTTTTAACATTAAAATGTTACTATTGAAGAATAAATTTGATTTTTTTTTTTTAACATGCTGGACCATTTTCACCTTAATTTTATTTACTCATGTAAATTTTATGTTCCGACTCATAAAAGAAAAATCTCTGACAATCGTATATATATAAACTCTAGTTTAGAAGATTTATTAATGTGACGCGGCTTGAAGCCACAAAGGCAAATTAAAGCCTTATTCCTTACACATAGATTGCAGCGACCATACAACGTATAGCAGATAATTCCAACCAACAAATGATAGGCAGCTGACTCAGTCTTCACGGGCAGAACACAACCTTATAATTAGTCCCACCAGGACAAGTGAAAACGCTTGTTGCATCATCTTTAGGGTAACTATAAGCATCCGGGCACCTTTCCTTGAAAAACCTGGAGAATTTTGTAGGTCCACATTTGCCTGAATTGCAACAGTGCTCTTCGGTCTTGAACACGGGACATGGCCCATTACATCCTCCTGGAACCCTCAATTCATTCGGGCACTGCCTGACAATATCAGCCGTACATCTAATCACACGGTTGCATCCTCCGGACACCGAACTGAATTCCATAGGAACATTAAACCCATCAATGTTCGAAATATCAATAAAATCCAAGTTTTGGAACTGGTTTAGTGCAAATTCAGCTAAGGTGTTGGGGGGTGAGCCATAGGCTTGACATTGGAGTAGTCCCCCACAGTCACCAGTCTGGCACCGCCCGCGCCCGGCTCCATCGAATTGGCAGTTGGTCCTAGCCCAGATGCGGGCTGCCTTGGTGCCGGGGTTGACATTAAGGGGCCAGTTTTGGCCACGGTCGAGTCTCCTGCCTCCACCTGGCACTGCTGCAGCCCAGACCGTGTAGGGGCAATTGTTTCTGATATCGAAAGTGGCTGCGTTGACCAAAGTTAAGTATAGGGTGAGAAAAAGGAAGGATGCATTGAATAAAGATATAAAGTAGTTCATTTTGGCTATGTTTGGAGGGGAAATGGATGAGGGTTTATATAAATTTTAGAATGTGTACTGTTAGATTGGATTAGTATTGTAGACATTTTTGAGAGATGATGTGGTGGTGTTTGGCACCATATGAAGATTGGTCAAGAAATGTAGGTAGCAAATATATGAGACCGATTCTATATGTGAAATTTATTTATTTAGTATTAATAATTAGCATTGCCGTCGGTGGTTGTCCGTCGTCACTAATTAATAGTCCTCGTGGTGTTGACTTAAATTACCCTCGTTGGAAGCTTCTGTGGGTTATTTTAACTTAGCAATTAAGATTAAGATATAGAAAATTTCACTAGAATGAATGCATGCTAATAGAAAACTAAGTATTTGTGTTTGGCAAGCAAGAAAGTTGAAAGAAAAAGAAAGAAAATCTTATAAAGGAAACTTGTAGAAACTTCTCATTAACAGAATGAATACATCTTACACATATATATAGCGAGGATCAATCAATAGTTAATAAGCTGTTACACACACACGTGAGATTTCTTAAACCAATATAACTAATTGAGCCACGTCAGCTGAGTGAGCTATTCTGTTACAGCCATACACACAATAACAGCATATGCTCGTTTCCTCTGTTTCATCACATTTTATCAACTTCAATAACACATGCTTTTTCTCTTTTTAGAACGAACGTGTACTTGATGGAGATATATACATAACTCATAAAATTCTTCCCTATTTACAAATATTTTACGCATAACTCTCACGCTTTGGCTCATGAATTTACTTCAAATTTATAAACATACGAAGCCTTTCAAATTAATGTAAAGTTTTGTGCAGCTAAAGTTCGCTCAAATGGCCTCCATTGTTGACATTGAAATCTCCATTTGACGATGTAATATAGTGAAAAATTTATGTGAACATGTAGAAATTTTGAAATACATAAAAAATATTATATTCAATTTTTACACATATGATATGCATAGTTCAATTAAAAAAAATCTATTAATTACATAATTATTTTTAAAAAAATAAAATATACACATAATATTTATATTTATGCATTAATTGAGTGTAATAGCTGTCACGTACTATAAAATCTCTCCTGCAGCAAAACTATTTCCTGTCTTTATTGCCTATTGAAAAGTCAATCAAATATGAAAATTTGAAGTGCGTTTCTTTATTGCCATTAATACCATTAAAAAGTCAAGTAAATGTGAATTGCATAAATTTCAAGTAGGTTGCATATGGCTCTTTGTTAGAATACCTTAAATTTGGTGCCCTACATGTACTGATGGCAATGGGGCGGGTTCGGGGTGGGGATCATCATCCCCGAACCCAAACCCAATTTGAAAGTAATCCCCAAATCCGCCCCTTACCCGAAATAATTTTAGTTGAGGATAATTTGGGTATGTCCCCTAAAATCCTCAAATTATATGGGGATTAAATTGGGACCCAATCTCCATTTTTTAAAAATTAATAATTTTAAAAAAAAAGTATAAAAATGAAATTACAAATGATCCAATTTTCAAAACCTTTACAGTCCACATAACCAAAATAAAAAATTGAAAACAAAATAAAAAGAAAAAAATTCATTAGTCTCAATCTCTCGTCAGTTATCAAAGAAATCTTCTTCATGTATCTCTGCAACTCTTTCTTTGCCTTAAAGAAAAAACAATTTCGCCATTGCTAAATCTTTAAAGTGCTAATTATTAAAGAAATTTAAAAAATTGAATAAAAAAATCTTGAACAATGCTCTTTGCTTTTGTGTATCAAGCCATGTGAGGTCATTGACAATTCTGTTCTCCTGCTCCTCCTGCTATTCTTTTCTTCACTCACTTGTTCGCTTCTTCTAGGTTCCGAGTTGCCGAGTCAACTCAACTCAACATGATGGCATCCTCGTTGCGAGCTCATAGCAGTTCACTATTCTTATATCAAAAGCCGAGAAGCAGAAGCTCGACTTGGAGGTGGCAATGGGTAGAGTCTAGCGTTTTAAGAGAGGCC
The DNA here is from genome assembly GCF_000493195.1 of Citrus x clementina. NCBI lineage: Eukaryota > Viridiplantae > Streptophyta > Magnoliopsida > Sapindales > Rutaceae > Citrus > Citrus x clementina. Next base: position 7,070,972 of record NW_006262339.1, on the reverse strand, counting down.
GTGAGTTTAGATATGGGGTTTTGTTTTATTTTTTCATTATTTGAATTTTTTTAATTATTTGATTAAATTAAAATATATTTTATTTTCAAAAACAAAAATATATTTTGGGTTTAAATTCGGGTTCGGTGACCCAATAAAATTCTCAAACCCATACCCAAAATATACTTGAGGTTTGGGTTTGTCCCCAAAATAAATCCGTTTTTAATTTTGAAGTTCTTTGGGGGCTCATACCCAACCCGAATTAATTGGAGACTCGTGGGTATGGGCCCCCTTGAGAAATGTTGCTATCTCTGCCTACATGCCCTATTCATGCCACATTTTTTTTCAGCATGTTTTTAAAGCAATCAAGGATTCCCTATCTTACATGCATGTAAGATACATCTTCCTCAGATGAATAGTGAATATGTCGCACAAATGTGCGATATGAGTGAGGCATATGTATCGTACATGCATGATTTATAGAGGTGACCGGTACGCCGGAGTATGTGATAAATTGGGATTGTGAAATAAGCCCCCTATGATCTTCAAAATTAAATTCGAGTTTTTTTGGGGGAGAAACCCAGG
>NW_006262339.1:6932316-7070308 GCF_000493195.1 Citrus x clementina | reverse complement strand
CCCTACACGAATCGCATTTTGGTCTCACACGTGCACTATTCATGCGAGGAATACCTATCTTACATGCATGTAAGATAGGGATTACCAGTACGTCGCTTTATGTGAAAATTTGAAAATTTGAAGTACGTCGCTTTATTACCATTAATACCATTGAAAAAGTCAAGTAAATGTAAATATGCTGAAAATTTTATGTGAACATGTAGAAATTTTGAATTACATTAGAGATATTATATTCAATTATTACACATATGATATGCATAGTTTAATTCAAAAAAATTACTAATCAAATGTGAAAATTTGAAGTACGTCGCTTTATTACCATTAATACCATTGAAAAGTCAAAGTAAATGTGAATATGCTGAAAATTTTATGTGAACATGTAGAAATTTTGAATTACATTAGAGATATTATATTCAATTATTACACATATGATATGCATAGTTTAATTCAAAAAAATTACTAATTACATAATAATTTTTTTTTAAAAAAATACACACATAATATTTATGTTTATGTATTAATTGGGTGTAATATATGTCACGTACTATGAAATCTCTCCTGCAGCAAAACTATTCCCTCTCTTTATTGCCTGTTGAAAAGTCAATCAAATGTGAAAATTTGAAGCACGTCTCTTTATTGCCAGTAATACCATTAAAAAGTCAAGTAAATGTGAATTGCATAAATTTCAAGTAGGTTGTATATGGCTGATTAATACTAAAAAATGTACGTGTAATAAAGATAAAATTATTAGTAATGAGCTCATTATTTCTAAATTATCTTAATACTCCCCAAATAAATTTTTGTGTTAAATTAATTCGCAATATGTATATATATATTATAATAAAATAAATAAAGATAATGCATTCCTTGCCTATAAAAGGCAAGGAAATGCAGAAGCCGAGGGCTAGAAGCTGGAGAGAGCTATTTTGTGAAAATTTGAAGTACGTCTCTTTATTGCCATTAATACCATTGAAAAGTCAAGTAAATGTGAATTGCATAAGTTTGAAGTAGGTTGCATAAATGGCTCTTTGCCATAATACCTTAATCTTGTATTTACTAACTAGTAATAAGAATGAATGCAAATCGGAATGGGTTGAAATTGAAATGAAGAATGAAAATTAAAATAAATTATTTACTTTAACTGCGGGAATTGGAATTGGAATGAATTGTATTGCTATTAATGTGTTTACCTTATCTCAAAATTGAAATAGATAGTTACAAGTTATTAAACCGACCTTAGTTTATTATTGTTATAATAATAATAATAATAATAATAATAATAATAATAATAATAATAATAATAATAATAATAATAATAATAATAATAATAATAATAATAATAATAGGAGTAAAGATAAATTAAAATTTTCAAGATTTAAGTGGGGGTAATATATTCACATTAGGGAAATCTCCCCCATGATAATGAGAACTCTAATAATCTTTTTCAATTATAAGTTTGAGTATGCTTTTACATCTTGTGGTAATAATCCAATTGAATGGAAGGGTGATGATATGTTACCCATTATGTTTGTAAACCCAATTCATTTAAAAAAATTAATTATAAAAAATTCATATAAATTTTTAATAATTTAAAATAAAGAAGTTTGGACAATTAATTAATTAAATTGTCACCAATTATTTAAATTTATGGAACAAAAGCATATGATTTGGACAATTTGAATATTTGATGTTGTAAAGGTAAAAGAATCAAATTAAATTATGTTGTAACAATTTTGGTGAGGATATTTGAACCTAATAAAATACTTATAAAACCTATATACTCATTAAACCCATCATTAAAATTAAAAATTAAAATTTTACTCAACATACCCACCTGAATAGGAATGTCAAATAAATTTGGATCCGGATATCGAAAAAGCCAAGGCTTAATCCTGGAAACCACGTGAAGAATAAAAGAAAAGAGGGAAAAAGATGCTTAAAGAAGAATAATTGACTTTTTAAGTGTACAACTCATGTGAATAGTTGGAAAGCATTGACCATTGATTCAAGTGGGCTTCAGGTGCATGGGCTTAAAGTGGGTTACGCTTGGCTTGTTTTAAATCCTTTTGATTTAAGGATTTTGTGGTGGCATTACAATTTAAAAAGAAGCATTAGAAGAAAACAGCTGACACATAAAAATTTAAGAGAAGCAGCCACTACAAATCCAGGACCAATAATGTGGAGAAGTCAATTGCAGGGATTTGGGAGAGACAGCCTCTTGAGTTTTCCTCTTTCCTTTCTCTATTATTTTACTTCAATGTTCCCTATAATATTTATGAATCCTCTTAATATTTAAATGAAATAATTTATTTTATTAGGAATATGACATAACCTAACTATGAAGACTTAATTTCATGTTATTTATAATTTATTTTTTCATGATTAAGTGTTCATTATTGTGCTTAATTTAAATATCTAGCCAATATTTGAATGATTTGAGGATACATAATGAGACCAAGAGGAGATTTATGTATTTTTGCTCAGTGTAATGGATGCCATGAATTGAACGAAAAACATAGATGTGTCAACGTGATTCATGCAGTTTTTCTAAGAATTTCCATAGAGCTTAATGAATTTTTGCATATTTAAATTCACATAGAGATATATTGGGCTAATATGTGAAGGTATTTTTGACATTACTCGAAGAGAATATTGAATAGATTAAGGAAATTCACTGTCAACATGAGTAATAAACTTCAATAACATAGATGGAGGATTAAGTTAGATTAGTTATGGTGAAATCGAATGTTCTAGTATCTTAATCTCTTGGTGATTTTTATTACTGCCTGCATATTTATTTATATAATTTTTAGTTATTTTATTTTATTTTTATTTTTAATCTAAATTTGCCTATTCAATTGTTCAAATAAATTAGGGTTAGAATAATTTTGGTAGCTAATAGGATATACAATCTTTATGAGACGATACTCTACTCTTTATTATATTATTTATGCTTACTAGTATACTTGCTAATTTACGCAACATATGCACTTAAAAGAATTTGCTTAGAAATCAAATAAATGGTTAAAACAAATTAGAAAACTCGTTCTAAGAATTCACTTTATTTGTAGACATTCAAAAAAATATTAGAGAAGAGAATTATTTATTTATGATGTCAACAATTCTAGGGTTTTAAGATAATGAATAATCATGGATTGATGATGATGAGGAAAAAAAAAAGAGTTTTGGGATGGTTATATTGAGTAAATTGTTTCTTTTAATTGTATAATTTTATCCCATATTAATGGACATCATGATAATAAGTATTTTTATAAAAATACAAGTTTATAGAGTATTTTGGTGGATTCAAATACAGTAGAACCTCTATAATTAATAGGTTTGGATCATACAATATCTATTAATTAAAAGAGAAATTAAATACTCGATAAATTAATAATTTATTAATTTACAAAGTTATTTGCAATTCAATTAACATACATCAATAACACTTCAAAATTTCTTATTACAATTCGAGAAGTCAACTTCAGAACATCTAAATGCAAGAAAGAAAAAAAAAAAGATGAGATCTAGTTAGATTTAAATTTTTTTTAAAAAGTAACAATAGAATCATATTTTATATACTTAAAATATCCTAGTCAAATACATTTGTAGGGTCCGGCTACGGTGCAACTGTGGCACGGTACTACAGTTGCACCACATGTTTTCTCACATTTGTAAGTAGGGGTGGGCAAAACCGAACTGGAACCCAAAAAAAAATAAGTTCGGTTTGGATTTTTTATGATTTCAATAAATTATTAATTTATTATTTGAATGCGACCCACAAAGTTATATAAGATTATTTTAGAAAAGTATTATCTTATTATTTTATTAAAATTATTAATTTAGTCCATTGACCCAAGTTAGATCGTGAAAACTTATTATATAATAAAGATTATTAATTTATCGAGTATTAATTTATATAGGTTATACTGTAGCCTCACTTAAACAATGTTGATGATTGATAATGGTCAGGAGACTCTAGGTAAAGAAAATGATATAATTGATTACACTTTTTTTTTACTTTAAAATTTAAAAATAACATGAATTTTTTAAAATGAGGTGGATGTACACAAATCATGAAATCATGGGGGAAATATCCCCACCATCAATGAAAATATAAATTTTCTTGTGTGGTGCTTAAATTGTTGTCATAATTTAATTGTTTAGAGATTTCTTGTTTCCTAGCGAGTTTCAGAGAAGTTTATTTGATGGCCCTACCCTACCCAGTACCCACCACGGCAAGTGAGAAACAAAAAATCATTGTGTCTCAAAACAAAATCGAAATGATAGCTCTTACCTCATCAAAGGAAAAGTTTTATTTAAAATTTTTAAGGTTACTACTAAGTATTGCGAAATAACAAGCCATTACAAAAATTATTGAAAGGCAACACTTTATTATAGTAACTTCTTAAAAATAACAATTTACTATATTTCCATTACTTTCGTTAGTTGACCTGTTGATTGATTGATAAAATACTAATTTTACCCTCAATGAATAACTCTTAAAATAAGAAAAAAATTATACAAATCAATGCCATGTGAATTTGCAATTTTGTCCTGCTCTTAGTGCGAAACAGCACATCATTGTTGCTTAAATTTACAATGATAATTAAATGATAACATTGCCCCTACAATTAATCTGCTGCATGATCAATTGTAGATTGATGGAAATATCTTAAACTTTTATTTTAAAAAAATTAATGTAGTAAAAGTGTTACCTTTTAATAATTTGTGTAGTGATATGTTATTTTGGAATATTTACCATAGTTAAAGGATAATAACTCTAAGATTTATTTTTTTTGAATAATAATAATCCTAAGATTTAATTACACATTTAGGTGTCATTTGATAAAAATATGATTTTGCGATATAATGTCAGTGTGATATCACTAATAAACCCACATTAGTGAGGGAAATATAATAAATTATTATTATTTAATAAGCTAATATAGTGAACTATTTAATAATTGATGTAGTGGCTGATGATTTCAGGTGTAGTAAAATGATAATAAGTCAAAAAATTTATAAGTAGCTCACCCAACACTCAGCACGAGTGCAGTGCACACACGCGACTACAGACCAATAACTTAAAAAGTAATTATATTACATTGATAGTACGAATAGAACTCTACTACGATGCCACACAAAAGTTAACTATATATGTAAATGCTACTAAATTTTATTTGCCTTAAGGACAGAACACAACCTTGCAGGCGCTGCCGAATGTGCACTTGGTTCGAGCCCATATGCGAGCTGGCTTATTGCTTCCGGGATTCACATCAGTAGTCCAGGATGATTTCGGTTCCAGCTGCTTGCCCCCGCCGGGTGAGGCTGCGGCCCAGACAGTGTAGGCGCAGTTGTTTTGGATGTTAAAGGTGAATGCATTGATGAAGGTGAAGGAGTAGAGAGCAATCTGGAGAATTATGAAGGGTAATTAAAGGAATGGCTTTAAAGTTGATGAAGCTCATGCTGCTTCAGTTGCTTCTAGGTCTGCGAGAAAATGGGCAGAGGCATTTATAGAGGCAAAGTGCTAGGTTACGTGACCATATTTGCTTGAAGTATAATCATAGTTTTTTTAATATTGACATTTTTGTTTAATATTATATAATTAATATGTGAATAAAGATCTTCTCCTGATATGAGCTTGAGTTTTTAAAAATCTTGTGACATGTGTCTTTAAGTGATAATATATAAATATAATTTTATTTTTTTATTTTTTTATTTATTAACTATCAATCACCCACATGTATTTTTGCATAAGAAGAAATCGGATCATGAGAGAATTCTAATTCTTAATATAAAGTTATGAGACTCTAATTTTTTTTACAATTATAACGTATTTTCTTTTAGAAATAAGTCATAACTTAAAAATATACATCCAGTAAAGGCAAGATGTGCTCCTCAACTAACAGATATAGGGAAAGAGATTTTTATTAATTGAGTCCCGCCGTGAAGGGACTCTAATTGGAGTTAATCAGGCTTTTGTTCAAGTGGCGAAATACGATAGCCATAGCTTTTGTTTTTGTTTTTTTGTTTTTTTCACTTAATTTGAAAATCAATACGATAGCTAGCTTGATATTGACAACGTGTCGTTTAACGGGAGCCACACTTAGTAAGGAAGTTCACTTTCACTATAGCTAATTCTTTTGAACTCTGAATGTCTAGAAAGCTCAATCCCAGCCAGAAGTTCCATTTGTTTTTGCTTTGAAATAAAGGTTCCCAAAAAGAATGAAAAAAAATGTTAATTTGATGTGATTTTTCTATTTCGGCTTCATGCCGTGGCGTCTCGAGTTTCATTCCTTGGTTCCTTGTTTTGATTTGTTTATCTAAAGATCAAACTTCCCGTGTCAAATCGAAAAACGAGATTGTGTTTATCTAATGATGTCCGATGTCTCATCAATCACACCAATCAACGGGCAAAGTTACAAATACAAAAATATATTTACTTTTAATTTCTTACGGAAATTAGAAACTAATGAATTTTTTGAGAACATTTAAAACGTAACTGAGAATTTTATTAATGTTTGCAATGTTACAGCCACCGTGGCGTAAACTGTTCTCATTATCAATAATATACAAAAGGTAAAAGGCCTCTCTCAAATCTGTTTTCCCCATTTTTTCAGGTAACAAAACGAATATGAAATCTTGGGCCCACACTAGTTCAGATATATGGGTACTGGTGGCCCAACCTAAAATTCTTAACTCACTAACCATTCCATTCCATCCAATAGCCCAATTTTTTGGGCTGAAAAAGGCCCAAGTTATTTTAACCTTTTTCACAAGTGGGATTAACAAAAACATCCGGGCAAGCCGGCCTTTTACATAACGACTTAGATAAGGGTTTAAAAAGAAAAAAGAAAAAAGAAAAAATCAAGACCTCTATGTTTTTAAAATATAAATTTAAAAAATAATAAATTTTTTTTTAAAAAACTTAAAATTATAACAACTAAACTCTCTCTTAAACTATAATTAATTAAAAACATCTTCTTGAACTAGAGAATTAGTAAAAAATTAAATTTATAAATTTTTATTTACGTTATTTTATATATTTTTATTTTATTTTAAAGTAATCATTTTTCTAATTCGTTGTCGTCAATGATTAACTCTTTAAAAGTTTACAATAATTTCAAAAAAATAATTAAAAACCTAAACCCAACCCGACAACATAACTCTTTATATTCTTCCTCATATGAACTTTTACGCTTAGAATCGAAAAAGTCCAACCAGACGACCCATCGATTCACTATCGCTGCTGTAACTGTAATCCATCGGAAGGTTTGACGGATAAGAAGAGCCAGCCACTGTTGCTGTAGTTGGGTCCCGCACATTCTTGCGGATGACAGATTAAGGACCATACTCGTTGATAGTTGACGCCGCCGTGGTCCCAAATCCAACTGACGCATGCATATGATTGATGATCAGTTCTGAAACTAAGATCAATTCATTTTGTGCTCACTGCTGCTTCAACGCTTCAGGAACCATCAATCAAATTGTCCGAATTTTTCTTTTTTCATTTTCTTGCCGAGCTATATGCTAATTTAATTAGGCTGCATGTGTTTTAATTATTTTAATAATAAAGTAATACATGTTATATTATCCAGTCCAATTTAATAATACTACTACATCAAATATTCTTCACTCACTCCAAAAATTTATCTTATCTTCAGTCGGAAAAACAAAATAATAAACTAATTAATCTTATCTAATTGAGTATTAATTATCCTGTTATATATTAAGACGGCTTCTATCAGCAATTCAATTATCATTTGTTTGGATGGATTATCGGTAGTTAATAAATATTACATACATTTCCTTAATTCATAAAACAAAAACAAACAAAAAAAAATTGCACCGAATATTACAAATGCAGCCAAAATGTTTTCGAAAGCGGCAAACACTAATTATTGTATATAGCACATGTATGTTCCCCACACGTAACGTAAGCACGAAGAGCCCTTGCCAATTAATAATGAAGGCAAACAAAACAAAATAATAATGAATCATACCTACTACTACTGCCTACTGGTCTACTGCTCTTGAGTCGTGAGAGTGAGGCAACAATTTTTTCCCTTCGACATATATAGATATATAAAAGCCCTTTTTTCATTGGACAAATCTGTGGTACCACTGTTGTATGGTACCACAGATGGATCCAATCATTAGATCTAACCCACAGTTGTCACCAGAGCTAGATCCAATGGTTGGATCCAGCTGTGGTACCATACAACTGTGACACCATAGCTGGATCCTTTTTCATTTCCTACCACTTCTTAAGGAGTGACCGAACAAGAAATTTAATTGTAAATTAAAGTTCGCCATCGATTCCAATTTCATAACAACAGCATCGCATACATATATATATATATATATATATATATATATATATATATGATCATAATGTCAATAGGATTATATAAATTGGAAATTTTACATATATCAATATCATTAAAACGTGCTTTTTGGATAACCTTATCTGGAAAATTTTAATATAATAATTGTTTAAAAAGTTTTTTGAGGAAGGAGATAGGAAAATATCTTGATCTTCCCATTGGTTTCCCACTCGATCTTCTCTTGATCCTAAGCTGTCACGTCACAACTTGGTCAAAAAGTTCACCGACTTGTGTCGTAGAATTATGGATGGGAAGAAAATGAAAAATAATCATGAGCGAGAATGACGTAGTTTTTTCGTATCTTCAAATTTAAGTACATCGTTTTCCTTTTTGTGTCACATGGAACCCTAATTTATTTTGAAATTATCAAATCGTCGAATTTGAACCGAATACAATTTTTATCTTTTAAAGTAAAGATAGTAGTTCACTGTTCACAATATTTTTATCCCAAGTACTAAGGTGCCATTAATTTTTTTTTTTTTTTTTTTGGGGTCATTGGTAGCAGGATTGCAATTAAATCTCTTCTCTATCACGGCACTTGGGTGGAATTCAAACCCCAAATTGCTATAGCATATATATATATATATATTTAAAAAGATATATATATATATATGCTATAATCAACTAGCACCCCACAGGTGGTGTTCGTCCATGAAACAATTTAGTTTGTAAAAAAATAATATTATTTATTGGTACAATACTCTAATGTAGATTACTACTTATTCACTTTAGATGTTGAAAATCGAGATATTATCTGAGACATATAGTATTAATATATAAAACTGATGATTCAATAATTGAACGTCACCTTAATATTTTGAGAAATGTAGCAACCCATTTGATAAAAGCTGCAGTATCCTTATTTTCTGAGATGGTATAAAATTGGGGATCCAAATGTTATTATATTTCAGCCGAATAACTAAATTAAATTAGTAGGCCTACTGGGGCACGGCTAGATTCGCTTTCCCAGCACCAAAACCAAAAAAAACAAAAAACCTTACTGAGAAAATTAACAAGTAACAGAAAAAGCGCGCGAACAAAACGGGAAAGTACAAAACTACCGAAACAGAACAAATTGAATAATTCTTCCCAAGACTCTGTTTTCTCTTTCTTACACTACACAATCCATAGTCAGTGTTATGTGCTTATCCACTTGATAACCCAACTGTCTCCTTGATTTTCTCAAACACGTCACTCCATTTTTCCCATTTTATAAACCCTTTCTGTATTTGTTGCTTCACTTTATTCATTTTCTTCTTTTTAATATAATCGTCGCTCTCACCTTCTTTCCCCTTCTCCTCCAATCCTTTGCCTTGCAATGGCGTCAGAGAAAAATATCCTGGTGACCGGTGGAGCTGGCTTTATTGGAACGCACTGTGCGCTTCAGCTTCTACATGGAGGGTTTAAGGTGGTGCTTATCGATAATTTACATAACTCTGTCCCTGAAGCTGTTGATAGAGTCAAGGACTTGGCGGGTCCTGAGCTCGCTAAGAAGCTCGAGTTCCATGTGGTATGTGTCTGAGATCCCGTCCTTTTTTGTAATTACTGTTTGGTTCTCGAGAAATTAGCAAATGAATGTTGTTGATGGGTTGTTTTGGTTGCAGGGTGATCTTAGGAACAAGGATGACTTGGATAAGCTTTTTTCTAGTCAAAAGTATGTTCGGGTTCATTTGATGATTTTTTTTTTTCATGATTTATATTGATCTGCATTTTGCCTTTAAAGTATATATTTACTTTGACTAGGTTTGTTTGTATTTAATTGTAAAATCAAATGCGAGAGATCAAGCATCAAAGCAAATCTTTGTACCGAGAAGTTGATATCACATTTCATTTGTAATTTTGATTTTGTATTTCGTAATGCGACAGATTTGATGCTGTGATCCATTTTGGTGCCCTTAAGGCTGTGGCAGAGAGTGTTCAACATCCTTTCCGTTATTTTGATAATAATTTGATTGGTACCATCAATCTGTATCAGGCCATGGCAAAATATAACTGTAAGAAGGTCAGCGCCAATTTTTAATATTTTATTTCTGTTTTGTAGTCCGACATTCTACTGCAATATTTTTCACTTAATTTTTTTTTTTTTTTAAAAAAAAGGCTTAAATCCATTTGAATGATTTTTTCCTGTAAGTAGATAGGAATTGACTCTTCATGATCATTTTGTTTGTAAATCCTTAACGGAGAATTCTCAGGTTTGCCGACTACTGACCCAAGGATTTTTCGCTTATTTTTTCTCCCAATAGTTGGTATTTTCATCATCCGCAACTATCTATGGACAGCCTGAAAAAATACCTTGTGTTGAGGACTTCCCGTATGGTGCTATGAATCCTTATGGACGAACTAAGGTACTGCAACTTTACTTGGGATACGCCTTCTGTTATTGAAATTGAGAGTGGTGAAATGTGTTTGCACTTTCGCTTATTCTTTCCATCTTAATAGCAATGGTGCGAAGAAATTGCTTTTGATGTTCAAAAGGCAGACCCAGAATGGAGAATAATATTACTGAGGTACTTCAATCCTGTTGGTGCTCATGAGAGTGGTAAACTCGGTGAAGATCCAAAGGGCATACCAAACAATCTCATGCCTTACATACAGCAAGTCGCCGTCGGCAGACATCCAGAGCTTAATGTTTATGGTCAGGATTATCCAACAAAGGATGGTAGTGCGGTATGTGAAATTATATGTATAATCACTTTCAGTAGTTATGTAATAGTAATTAATCATTAAAAGTTGTTAATTACAATCTGTTTGCACGAACAGGTCCGAGACTACATTCATGTAATGGACTTGGCAGATGGTCACATATGTGCTCTTAAGAAGCTCTTTACATCTGAAAATATAGGTAATCATAATTTAGCATGTCAAAATACTTGGTGCCACCTGTTAATTTTCTTGAATCTCATGTGTGCCTTTAATTTCTAAGAGCTGATTAAACAAATCTTGGGATTTAGTATAACCTTTTTCTGATAATTGGAATCAATCTGTGATTTTGGTAACAATTTGTATTGCATCTCTGTGTTTCAATCACCTATCTTCTAATAGGTTGTATAGCGTACAACCTGGGGAATGGAAAGGGCATATCCGTGCTTGAAATGGTTGCAGCATTTGAAAAGGCTTCTGGAAAGGTGATTTTCTTATCCACGCTTTTTTTAAGTTCTCCCACTCCAGTACATTCATTTGCTCAAATTTCAAGTTTTATTATAAAATAACTGCAGAAAATCCCAATCAAATTCTGTCCAAGACGGGTAGGTGATGCAACAGCTGTTTACGCTGCCACAGACAAAGCCCATAAAGAACTTGGTTGGAAGTAAGTCATTGAACCATTCTGTGTCATCATACAATCAGTAGCATTACATTTTTTTTTTTCTTTTTGTTCCAAATTTGATGATGATACTTCTTTGATATTGATGTTACATTACATTTATGATTGTGTTATCTAAAAGTACATTACGACAGCTCAAAAGCTGATAATTCTCAGTTGATAGTAACAGTGAATTACCTCAAAAATGAATTAGCAGTGGGGTTTCATTTCAGAACCATTAGTCTCTTTTGGCATATTTTTACATGGCTAATATTTGGCATGTCATTAAAATCTAACTCTGGTATTTCTTGCTGGATGACTTATTTTCCAGGCCCAAGTATGGCATTGAGGACATGTGCGCTCACCAATGGAACTGGGCGAAGAACAACCCAATGGGATACCAGACAAAAAGGACTTGAATGATCTGCTTATGAGCAGGAAATAGAAGTTAAAATAACTTCTCAGTTCACACAGAGGTTCAGGACATCTTCAGTGCAGACTCTTTTATTGTTTATGAATTGACTTAAATGACTAGTCATTTTCTTTTATTCTTTTTTTGTCCCACTATTTTTTTTCTTCTATAGGGGTAAGGGCCTATTGGACGATGTACGTATTATCGTTCCCTTTAAATATAAATAAATTAAGCTTCCCATTTCTCACCAAGTAACATGAGTACAAAAATGTTCAAAGAATGCGGTTGGTCAAACACGTAATGTTTGGATGAATTTGAAACTCTAGCTTTCTGTTCTGTTCTGCACTTCAAATGCCTTTTAAACATTAAAGCAGAACACTTTCAGCAGCCTCAGCCATTTGAAGCGTGAGCAAGTGGCATAATATATTTGTATGCGTTTATGTCAGGTCGAAGAAGATGACCTACCTCTAGACATTGTTATCGGACCAAATAAGCCTGAGTATCTTATTGCTGTTGGTTAAATTATTGCTTGCAGCAGACAAATTATATAAAGATTACAAACATTGACTAAAAGAGAGTTGAAATGTCAATTTCTCTTGCCATCACCTTCCTCGTTATTTTAATTAAACAATCAACAAGATGCACAATCTCATCTCTATTTGCTTATGAGAGCTTAACCACCACCAGGCAGAAGAGAAATTGCATGGAAAAGCATCCCTTGGTTTCCATGCTATCGTGGCTTCACATGATTGGACTTTCCGAAGCTTATTTCAGAAATTTTATTAATTTTATAGAGTCAAACTAATTATATTAATAAGAACAGGGCTTGGTTGTAGCTCCACAAGTAATACCAACTATGTTCTGAAGAGGCTCATTGTAGTAAACAAGCAAGTTTTTCTCAAGAGAGGGCCCCAGTTTCATCCGGAGCAGGTTTAGGAGACGTTCATCTGAAGAAGGCAGCAGTTGAGGGAAAATGAAACAAGAAAGAGATGTTTTGGTGATTGCTTGTGCACCAATGGCCAGTGCCTCGCCTGCAGCAGCAGCCGTGTCCACTGTTTCGCCAGTGATAGCTAGTTCTTTGACTCCACAACAAACGTTTCCAACTCCATCACCTTTCTCTTTTTCAGTTGCCTCTACAAGGTGGAGCTCCAGACCTTCCATTCATTTTTCCAATCTTTTTCTTAGGTTCTTGGCACTTGTGTTCTGCTTTGTCTCTGCTCTCTCACTGGCTGCTCCATCGCCCAAGAAAAAAGGCCAGCAACCTTCTAGCTTCACTGGGTATCCAGAATTAGTGTAAGCCTAAGGCTAATTGAGAAGATGTTACAAGTGTTGCATAAAGTTGTTAATTACATGTAAGATTATCACACTAGTTCTTGTAGCTTTTGATTTTTTGATGTCCTGCTTGTCTTCGTGTAGTTACTCCTTCACTGTAGACATCTTGGCTTTTGCATACTCATCTTTCCAGCTCTTTAAAGGTATCTGTGACATTGCTCACAGAGGCATTATTATACCAGACAAGATTTCTGACTACATTAGCTTCATCCTGGATCAGGTGGGCGTGGCTCACCTCCATTTTATCTTATTCTGTGTTCTTTTTACGTTTTGCTTATTTCAGAAAATTCATCTTTGGGAAGGCTAATTGGCTGCTACAATGTGACAGTTGATGGGCTACCTTCTCATTTCGTCTTCTTCAGTGGCAATACCAGTCATTCAGGATATTGACCAAATGCATTCACTCTGGAAGGCAGCTATCGTCTCTACCTGCATGTCCTTTGTAACTTTTGTCGTCATTGTATCTTGTACTCTTCTATCAGGCTACAAGCTCTGCAAGAGAATCATCTGGTGATGCATCACGTTGCTTGTGTGCAAATAGGCGTGTTTGCATACTTTCTGAAACAGCTCTGCTTCAAAAGGCTAATAATAAGAAATGAAGAATATTGGATATCAAATCTTCTTCTTTCCTTTTTAATTCTCCTTGTACAGAGATCTCGTGTAATCTGTATCTAGAATAATTAGGTGTTGGACTCAAACAACTTTGACTGGTATCTTTTGTTCATTGTCACTCCATGCAAGATCAATTTACTTCAGATCAAATATTAAGGTAAATGGCCAAAGGAAAGCGACAGTAGCAGATTTTGGTTCTTTGTAACGTGGTTAAAATTATAAACTCCCATGATAGAACAGCCACATTTACTGTAATCACATTTCAGGCTGCATATGATTGCTACTACTTAGCTTCATAGAGTTTCAAATTTATCGCAGAAAGATGTATCAAATTTTCCTAACAAATGCTTCATCATTACAATCACTAATCGAAGTAGATAATAGGCCCTAATACATTATTTTAACATAAGTTGTGGGAGACATAATCAGGGAACCTGTCTCAGTCAGCTCTTCAACAATAAGATGTAAAAGAAGAGACAAATTATCACCTGACAGCTTCTAATGTTTTTTCTTCTTCTTTGCCTATAACAAGCCTGCCCTCGGTGAACTCACAAGCCTGAATTGGAACCGCAAGCTGCTTTTGCATCTTCTTTACAACAAATACTTCTGGTTCCTCACATATGGATACCACAGTGCCCCTCCTGCCTAGACGACCTGTTCGACCAGCTCGATGAGCATAGTGAATTGAGTCTGTAGGTAAGTCTAAATTTACCACAAGATCACACTCAGCCACATCCAATCCCCTTGCTGAAAGTTCATTTGTCACCAGAACTCTCACCTCCCCATTCTTAAATTTCTTCAAAGTTGTTGATCTAGCTAGCTTACCAAGATCCCCATGCAGCTCAGCTGCTTTCATCCCACGTGCTTCCAGCTTGAACACAGCATCTTTCAGCTGCCTAGTATTGTTCATGAACGCTATCACGGTCTGGGCATCAAGTGCATGAACGCATCTTCTCAATGTATCAACCTTATGTTGCAACTTTGTGACACAATAGTAGTGTTTCAATGCGGGAGGCAGGCTCTGGTCTGCTTGCTTAGCCTGCAAATTTGAGTTTGAGCTTGAACCAGACATAGGCCCCGACAAATTTCCCGGTCCAGTGGCAGGCATCGATTCAAGTGGGATAACATTTTTTGCTTGAACAAGAAGAGGGTCGTGTCCCCAGCTCCTAGCTGCTCTTATCACTGAAAATGGCACTGTGGCAGATACCATAATAGTCTGCCTCTCAGCCCGCGTGGCAAGCGCACTTTTTGGTTCTCGTGGGTTTGCTCCTGATCTCCTCCCTACATGTTCCACTATCCGGTGCATGGCCTCACGGAAATTAAATGAAAGAAGCTCATCAATTTCATCCAAGACCAAGAAACGACAACCATGGGTGTGAAGTTTCCCAGCTGCACTAATCTCAGCAATACGGCCAGGTGTCCCAACAACAATTGCTGGCTTGTTTTTCCTAAGTGCTTCTTCCTGCCTTGATCGATTTGCACCCCCTACTAGTTGCTGAACCGCTTTCTTGTCTGAAGGTCCTAGCAGCTTCTTGATCTCCCTCACAATTTGCATTCCTAGCTCTCTGGAAGGAGCCACAATTACTGCTTCAATATCTGTTTTCTTTCCAGATTCACCATTGCCATTAGAAGATTTATCCTTAAGTGGACCTACTTTGGACAGTATGGGAAGGAGATACGCCAATGTCTTCCCCGAACCTGTGTACGACTGAATCACAACATCATGGTTCTTGAGAATTGAAGGAATAGCTGCAGACTGAACTTCAGTTGGGACATTAAAGCCTTCTCTCTCTAACCTTTCTAACAATAAAGGTGGGAGTCCAAGCTCCAAAAATGAGTTTGCAGCAAAAGGAGCTGACTCAATCTCAAGGGATTTCTTTACCCCAGCGGCTTTGATCCCATCACTTCTAACAGCCTTCACCTTAGCTTTGGGGATTTCAATAGGAGGACTATGTTTCTTAGGTTTGTTTGATTTATTCTTGTTTGTGGACTCAAACTCACTCTTGTATCCAAGGCTTGCAAGAGTAAGGGGTCCATGATGTTGACCAACTTGACTAAGGAAACGTACGCCATTGTGGCACCAAGGCATCCTAGAAACACATGAAAACTTATGCAATGGTAGTGACTCTCCCACAAGTAGGAGCAGCCGTGTTGAAACCAGCGCTGGCATCTTCAGTAGATTTCTTTTGAAATTGATAAGTTTACCTTTTTACAATAGCACACTCTGGTAGAATGGGAAAATCATTGGCAAGTGAAGAGCTATTGAAATATAAAGTGCTATGTTTTTCTCAAGCTGCAATAACGAATGCATTAAAACAATTAGAATTACAGTAATGGAAACTTTGTAGGTATCCTATAGCTTCTATGCTTGTGAAACTAAACAATTGCTAGCAAGTTACAGATTGATAACGGTACAAAGTGACTTTTATTATCAACTTTTAGTAACACTGACCATTTATGGAACAAAAAAGCTCAACCATATTGATAATGTTCATCTGTAATAGAAAATTTCAGCAGCTTTCTTGACATTTTTCAAAAAATTTCAGCACGATGATATAGCGAATCAATACTAATATTTGCAAAACACAACCATATATATGGAAATAGAAACAGAAAGTCATTTCTACACTACTTTGAAATTCCAAAATAAAAATTCATTAGTCTTTATACAATCATATCCTCGCGAAAGACCTTTACTTTCAAATGTTTTATATCATCACATATATCTAAGATATAAACATTGTCAAATTGTCTGAGGCATTTTCGCAAACAGTAGGAGGGCTTCCGCATCGACAAATAAAAACGCCGAATTTGCCTGTTCCTAACTAACACATACAAATTGGAGCGAAAAGAACTCGCAGTTAGAAATGATAAAACTGTTCCACGTTCATAAGAGAAAGAAACAAACGAACCCAATTTATGTCGTTGCTCGTGGTGCCTTATGAACAGGAAACTGAAGTGGGATGAATAGTTTGCTTTTCCTAATTTAAACCCGACGCCAACGGTAGGGATTGATAGAAAACGACATCGTAAATGCTTACTGAATCAACAAAAAACGCAGCGTTTCTTACGAAATATGAAGAGAACAATATGTGGACCCCACTCCCCCCGGGCCCCCTCTCTCTCTTATTCTGTTATCTAATCTCTAGTTCTAAAATCAAAAGGGAAATAAAAAGATACTTAAAATTTTCAGTTTCCTTCAATTATACAAATTACACAAATTGCTTTTTCTAATAAAAACGATCAATAAAAGAGGTTTCAGATATCACTTAATTAATAAAAATATCCAACTAATTTTATGTTCCAGAATTTTGACCTGCCAGCAGATGAGGCCAACTTGCATTGGCATCTATGTACTTGTATTTTGTCAGACGGCACAGTCTCTCGGTTTCTTACAAGAACAAGAAAAGTATATGGTTTGTCTGGATCATATAAAGGAATAAAAACAATGTGCTAATAGCAGTTTGTTACGGTACCCAGTTTTTCTTTTTTATCTCAATTACGTGCTCTGTCCATTTACCGATCGATTACGGGCCACTGAATTTCATTTTCTGCCTATTTTGCAGCTCCCTCTGTTTCCCAAGGTATAATTTCTTTCCAACTGCTATATTCTAATTGAACGTAAAGATTATTAATTAATTTTTCTGTTTCAATTGTTGAGAATTTAACTAGGAGTTCATTCATTCATTTTCTGCCAAATCGGATCAACTTTGGTAAGGTCTCAGCAGCATCTCCTAGTCGTTCAAGGCCAACAACCATCATCACTTGAACAAAATGATCAAGTAATTTTCACATACGTACTACCCTTTTCTTTATTTTTCGATTTATCACTTCTCTTGGCTTCTGCTTGAAGCCGTTGATCAATTATTATCTCTGAGCCCGTTAATTTGTTTCTTCGGCCGCCAAATATATGTGGGAACTGGGTATCTGGGATATCAGAGTAGGGTGATGGGGTGCTGTTATGAACAAATTGTGGTATCAAACAAGCATCGATTTACATTGTTCTTTGACGGTTCATCATGTCCAAAGAGAATTGAGGACACCGATGAAGCAATTTTGATATTCTTTTAAGAAACAAGTGATCGGCGTATGAGCCCGGGGGAATATATGCTTTTGGTATCATTGGTTATTAGACTTTAGTTTTTAGCGATATAATGAAACTGTGAAGTGACCCTCCGTTTAAATTGCTGGTGACGAGAGTCTGACAGTTGCTTTGCTTTTGGTTTGATGTACTATTCCCTTGCATTCAAGATTCCCTTCAAAAAGAAAGAACAATGGTTTAATAATGAATAAAAAAACTAGAACAAATCATGACGAACTGGAATCACTATTCTTTAATCTTTTCATTTTTTTTACTTTAAATGACAAATTTGTACTGAATGAAAATCATAAGGTATCCCATGTGGAAGGTGAGCCGTTAAACCGTTGAAATGTAATGGGGTTAGCAGTGAAGCAAAGATTTCTTCA
Source organism: Citrus x clementina (assembly GCF_000493195.1). NCBI lineage: Eukaryota > Viridiplantae > Streptophyta > Magnoliopsida > Sapindales > Rutaceae > Citrus > Citrus x clementina. The sequence continues at coordinate 7,051,794 of NW_006262339.1, read as the reverse complement.
TTCATATTCATAGCTGAGTTTACTAAAAGACACAGTATGAATTTTTCAAAATATTTTTATCTACATTAATGAATGATGAGGTGAGAAGATGGTTAATAAAGTAGCATTTGGTATCATTTTTTTCTTGTTGATTTGATGTTTGATTGCTTGGGAGGCCTAATCGGTAATTAAACACAAGTTAACCAGATTTTAATGTTATCCATTGATACCATTTCTTTGGGTGCAGGGGACGAGTACGTTGGGATGAAGCTAATCTTAATGAGATTGAGGCCGATAAACCTGTTAGGGAAAAAATACTTGAACCCAAGACGCCGTATCACCCTATGGTGGATGATGATGGTAATTAATTAGGAGAAGAACGCATCAGCCACCAGCTGTTTTTTATTCTGAAGTTTGACAAAACAAATTGACTATTATGTCTGTTATTGATGATTGTCTTAGGTTTCCCTTCCCCTGCACTGGATTCATCTGATAGCAGTAGCTACGCCTACGCTGCACATGCCGAAGCCATAAGAAGTGCATTAAACAAAGTGGCTATAAGTGAAAAGCACTCTAGGCCATTTGCGGGATCATCATCATCATCTGAGGATGAGGCCGATGAAGGTTCTAAAACTTCATTATGGTATGCAATGTTCAATCATTTGCGAAGCTAACCATTATCTGTTTTCATTTTAATTTTCAGGGGATGTCAGAGAAAGGCGTGCTGTGAACTTCGAAGACCACAGGAGAGCACATTACGACGAGTTCAGGAGAGTAAAAGAACTGCAGAAAAAGGCTAATAATTCCTTGCTGGGTGACGAAGACGATTACTCCGACAATGAGGCGGGATGTAACTCATCACCTTCTCTTAGCATTGGCATTAGAGATATAGATATCCATAGCGACGATGAAATTTTGAAAACAATATACATCCAGGGAAATTAGTGAAGAGACTCCCCCTCAAAAGCCCATAATAAAATAAGACGAATGTAAAGACAGGGTCACGGCTCTGTGTTGCTGTATATATATAATGACAACGTACGTAATTAAATTAACAGTAACCAACAAAGAATGTGTTGCCAAGGTAGAAAACTTGTTACGCAACATAGAAACTTATGCTTGTCCGGGCTTGTTTGTATATTATTGATACTGTAAAAGCATTTTCTTTATTTCTGAGATATGAATGATTAGATTAGAAACCTTGTGTTTGGTTGCCAACAGTGGGCCCCGGGCAACATGCGCGATTAGTTATTAACTCAAGCCTAAGGCCAAACGAAAAGAAGCAATTTTGGCATATGCTTCAGCCAAATTCAATGCGGTGAGGTGATGTGGTTTATGCAAAAGTCCACCGATTCAATTTTTATTTCAGGATGCTTTCATCATACGTCGGACGGTAGAATATAGGGAGCTGATCAAATCAAAGTCGACATAATTGGATAAATGAATGGATTATGTATGCGGGCAATAAATTCAATTTTTTTTAAAAAAATTTGATTCGTCGTCAACGTGCCGTGTCATTAGTCTTTAGACTGGTCTACAGCAGCAGCCATCGAAAAAAGTTGTAAAATTTTCTAAAATAGGTAGGACTTGGCATGGCTCACACAGTTCATGCGTACATATGGTGGGCTAAAAAAGGGGTAGTGGGCATGATATGAGTGAACTCATTAGATGGACGGAAAAGTTTGAAGGTGAATCATCATGTTTGTTGTGTGTGTGTGTGTGTGGGTGGGTGCGTGTGTTATTATTAGTATTATTATTTGCACTTGCGTGACAAACTATACCGATATAAAAACTTAGATTCATCCTTCTATTTCATTAATTTGTCCATAAATGCAGTCTCTTCATCTGTTTTTAACTCACATAAACTGATAACGTTTTCAATCGAACAAAAATGGATAATTTTATTAGAATCGAATTGTTTCAGTTCAATTAAACAATGAGTGGCACACAATTATTTACATCTTTATATAATATTAATCGTCTCTTTAGATATATTCGATATTCAACATTTGATTTTCATTTATGTAGTTTTGATACGATTCTTATAATTACATTAATCAAATTAAATCCAATCATAAATTGAATTAATAATAAAATATAATTAACAAGAATTTTAACCCATATATATATATATATATTTAATTCATAAAATCTTCTTGCGCCTTCTCGAACTGACTTGCCTCTTTAATCACTCCCACAATCATCCTATCATTTATTTATCCACCATGAATAATATCATAAATTGGTAAAATGAAAAGTCTTAACAACCAAAATTACCACGAGGCAGGAAAAGAGGCCCGAGGAATTACGGCGACGATATCTCCCATGCGGGTGATACAATCACAACCTTAAATCAGTATCGCTGAGAACAATCCCTTATCCTTACTATGGAGCGTGGTCTTCCACATCCGAACCGACACGTGTCGACGGACCCGGATAGACAGAGGTAAATAAAAACTAAAGAAGGGGAGAGGGAGAGAGAGAGAGAGAGAGAAGCTTCTGGAAAAGACCTCGCATTTCTGGCGCCTTCCTATCCTGTTCCAATGTGCAGGGCCCCACCGCTTTTGCCCTTTTTCTCTTTCCCATCCTCTTTTAAATTTCCCTTTCCTTCTCGAACACACGATTTTCTGTTTCTCTTTTTCCCTCGCCTTATCATTTACTCCACACAGAACCTTCTAGAAACAACAAAACCTAACCCAACCCAACCCAACACAACACATGCGAACTCATCTCTCTCTAGCTCCCTCCCTCCCTCCCTCCCTCGCATGCTCACCGTTTGAGGTCATCCATCATTTCTGAACCTCCTGGTTTTCAACTTTCAACGGCGTCTGATCGAGTTCCAACTTTCAACGCTGCACGTTGAACAGTGGTTTATTCTTCGCTTGTTAGGTTTGGTGAGAAAATAATCAAAATTCCTCTTCATTACCCAACGTACAGGTACAATGATTCAGTCCTCGTTTATTTATATCTCATACTGTGCTAACAGATTATAACAGAAAATAACGTTTTCCAAATAATAAATAATAACAATAATTAATAAAAGAACTGTTATTTCATACTAATTTCCATTCGGAATTTAACTTGATTGAAATGGAAGAGGATTATATTGTGTGAAGTTTACGTTATAATTTTATTGTTTTTTTAACTGATTCAGATTGAGCGTTAGCAATTAGCAGAAGCGAAGAGAGAGTTGCAGGATTGATAGGGTTGGGATCTGAGGTATTGACCCGATGGCTCCGGTTGAGCAGACGAGCGAATCTCCTGCAACAGGAGGAGACTCGCAGAGATCTCTTCCGACGCCGTTTTTGACCAAAACTTACCAACTGGTTGACGATCCTTCGGTCGATGATTTAATCGCGTGGAACAGCGACGGATCGACCTTCATAGTCTGGAGACCAGCGGAATTCGCCAGAGATTTGTTGCCGAAATATTTTAAACACAACAATTTCTCTAGCTTCGTCCGCCAGCTCAACACTTACGTAAGCAATTTTTCTTTTCCTTTTACTTTTTATCTCTTACAATTAGTTGTAAAGAAGAAAAAAAAGAAAAATTCTAATTAGTTTCCATTAATTCAATAGGGATTTAGGAAAGTAGTTCCGGATCGTTGGGAATTTGCAAACGATTGTTTCCGAAGAGGTGAGAAAGGTCTTTTACGAGACATTCAGCGTCGTAAAATATCACCATCTCCTGCAGCTGGCACGGCGGGGACTGTGACGGTCGCTGCGGTTGCACGGTCGATTTCGCCGGCGAACTCCGGCGAGGAACAGGTGATATCAGCTAATTCGTCGCCGGTGGCGGTGCCGACTACGACCGTGATTAGAACTACGAGTTGTACGACGATGCCCGAGCTTCTAGAAGAGAACGAAAAGTTGAGAAAAGAAAACGCTCAACTGAATAACGAGTTGAGTCAGTTGAAAGGATTGTGTAATAACATACTCGCTTTAATGACGAATTACGCGTCCGGTCAGCTGGACAACGTAAGTCTGCCGGAGGGGAAGTCGGTGGAGGTACTGCCGGCGAGGAAGGCCGATGAAGGCGGCGCGAAGGTGGAGGAGGCGGAAGAGTTGGATCTGACTCCGAGGTTGTTTGGTGTGTCGATTGGGGCGAAGCGTGCGAGGAGAGAAGAGGAAGAAGAGCAGAATCAACTGCAGCAACAGCAAGGTGAGAATGAGCCGGGGTCAGATGTTAAATCAGAGCCGTTGGATGCCAATAATGATCATCATCAGGAACCTCCTTGGCTGGAACTGGGTAAATCGTGAGAACTGACGACGATATGGATTAATATGGTTGGCGCACGTGGTGACGGGGCCACGTGATGATATGTGCGGATCCGGTCAAATTGTTTGCTTATTAAAAGGCAAGCGCTTTTTGATCCGAGGAAGGTGGGGAATGTGAAAGGAGTGCGGAGAGCAGCAAAGCGGCTGAAAAATGAGAGAAGGCAAACTCGTGAGACGACGACCAAAAGGTAGAAGCAACTGATTCAAGTTATAGGTTGCTCCAGCACAATGTGGATTGGTAACACTAACTCGGACGAAAAAATCAAGGTTTAAGCTTTGTAAATGAAAGCTCGAACGAGCATCTAGTGTTGTTAGATTTCATAAAATAAATATGTAGTCCTTACTAATTATGATTTGTAGTTTTGTAGATCGGTGGGTTTATGGGGAGTAGTATGGTCATGAATTCAGGCGAAGTATCCGCAAAATTATTTTGTACCATTTGGATTTGATCAGCGTACTGTCTAATTAGTCCGTGAAATAATTTTCATCCATGCAAATATGGAGCTGCTGTTGCAATCTAGGAAATAATTCCGACATCAGAGTCAAATGGTGATGAATATCGATATTTCTTAGCCTTTTTTTTTGGCCTTTTTTGGGGGTTTACACGGCTCCAATTTGCATGTGTAGGGGAATTTTTCCAATTTATCACTTGGGACCCTCAAAAAGGATGGTTCGTTGATGTATTATTGGATGGAGAAGGAAACACTAACTTCATCATCATTTCATAATAGTAACTGCTGATGTGTGTCCGTCTTGCTTGTCGACATTGGTCCTTAACCTCTGTTTGGTAATTGCTTTGTAGAATTCTATGGAGAGACCGTATTACGTGTAATTCGCTGTCGGTCTCTCCGTCACAACGTTGGGCTTGCACTATTTTTGACAGTGTCACTTTGCTGCGATTCGTGCAGCCAAATATGACATAAGGTACAAAAATAAGTAGTTGTAAGCATAGATGAAGTCACTCAAGTCTAAAATTGTTGGTGAGTCATGAGCGGTGAATGAATCTTGATCCGCTGTATATTGATTTCATCCACACTGACCACACCACATGCGCTTAATTTTGGCCCAAACATTATAAGATGGGCCAGACGGATAGTATTTGCATTCGGCTTAGTTTTCCAGTGGCGGTGCCGGCCCTACGTAATTGGTTCAACACATTCTATGCTGCTTCTACAAAATCCCCCCGAAAAAAAATGTTTTAGATATCTTGCGCAACCTCGACGAATTGACTGATTTTCGTTTTTTCCATTTCTGTAGAGTAATTCATTACACTATACTAACTAATAAATTTTCAAACATCATCAAGAATGAAGAATCTGAAATAATCATTTGGGAATTGTAAATAGTTTGAAATACAGAGTGTTTTTTTGACGTATTCGAATAGCGACAGGAAAAACGCAGAACTTGGACAAAGAGGAGAGAAAGGAAACAGCTAATCAATCCATTCCATGCATTGGAATTTGCATGAGTGGGGTGGAGGTGTCGTTCAAATAATTAAGTTAGGCCTGTGAAAATGTCAATGAAAGAGGTTCATTTCGTAAATCACGCTGAGGAAAAATAATCCTGAATCACACATTCAGCTCAGCTGGACACAAGTCCAAATGAAGCCTTTGGGCGCAACTTTCAATTACGAGCCGATTTTTTGGACCTTGTCTTGGACATATCTAATTCATATCATTTAACACAGCTTGGCTGCTGTCTCCTGCCCGCAGTATTTTAATGCCACTCATTATAATGAGCTCACCAAGACTTTCCGGGAAATTTTATACAACCCAGAAGGACAGTTTCCAGGAAGGTTAATTAATTAATTAATTAATTAATTAATTATTAAAGCAAATACAAAATATAATCTCCCCTACCCAGATATATCAGTGGTTAAAGAGTCAAATATGAATATTAAAGATAAAGACACATGAGAGAATTTGCATCTTTATGGATCTCCAATTTGTCAAGTGTATCTCCTTTGTTGGGAGAAACAAGCTTTCCTTCCTTTCCTAGTTCTCACTTTTCAGTATGATATAGTGCAATAATTTTACCAACTATCTCTTGCAGTAGATGGATCACATGCTAATCAATCTTGACGAGTATGTAATGTTGGATCTTCAATTGTACAGTAATTTGGATTTGATTGTTATCATCTGATTTGCATACAGACACTCAGTGATGATTCTAAATTTATATATATGCATCTTCCCTGACACTTTTTCAAGAAGAGAAAGCATTTCCTGCACGTAATGTGGCTACCTACCTGTTCAATTAAATATACTTTCCTTGCATAATTTATTCGGGTAATTTTTAAAAACCTCTCCTGAGATTTGGATTTGTTGCAAGTAGATGGCGAGAATTGATTTATTTGTAAAAAACCTCCTACCGTCAGTTAAGTTTAACATTGACCGTTAGTTGACCGTGCAAAGACAATATTACCCTTAACAATAGTTTATAAACGAAAATAACTAAAAAAAAAATTAAAATTATTAGCTATTTTACACTTTTTAAATTATTGATATTTTTTTAAAGTTCTTATAAAAAATTAAAATTAAAAAAATTAAAAAATCCTCTTTAAATTATTGATATTTCCTTAAAATTCCTACAAAAAAGATAAAATTAAAAATTTAAAAATGAAATAGTTATAATCTTTACCTATGATATTGTAAATTTTTAGAATTGACAAGGATAAAATTGTCAAAAAATAGGGTTTGTGCTTTTTGCACCAATAATTTTGGTTTTTTTATAGTTATTTTCGTTTACAAACTATTGTTGAGGGTAATATTGTCTTTGCACGGTCAACTAACGGTCAATGTTAAACTTAACTGACGGTAGGGGGTTTTTTACAAATAAATCAATTCTCGCCATCTACTTGCAACAAGCCCAAACCTCAGGGGAGGTTTTTAAAAATTACCCTAATTTATTCTAACAGGACGAGGACTAAGGACAATGGAAAACTAAAAAATGAAAAAGTAGTTGTTATGATTCGGCCATTGAAGGCGTGTGGCTGCGGTAACGAAGATGCTTTCTGGAAACTTAATAATAATTTTCCTCCACTTTTATTGTTTCCTCGCAATCCACTCTCGCTTACAAGATCATTAGAGAAGCTGAGAAAGATACCTCGCGACTTCCTTTTGCCTTGCTTTGCTTTTTAATTTGACTCGGTAAAAAAGCCTAATTTTCAGCCAATTGCGGTGATAACAAATCTTGAAAACTTTTGGAAAGCAATTGCATAAAGCGATCAGTGGGGGATGATTAAATAAATAAATAATCATTGAAGAGGAAGGTGACAAAGCAACCGGACAATGACTTCCAATCGCACCGTTTATTGACCAGACTCTGGCTGGCCGCTGGCTATCAGTTGCAAAATCCAAGAAATGTCCCAAAAATATTAATCACGCCCGGCTGGCAAGTGGCGACACGCCATCAATTTTTTTTTTGTTACATTACACAAATATTTACAACAATTATCAAATATTACATTGATATTAGATATATATGATTAAGACTTATATATAATTATATTCAATTTTATAGAATACATGTCTAAATAAATTGATTTTATAGACGAAAAATACCCATATTTCACTTGCATTTCGCAAAGAAGAAGAAAATATAAATGTTTAGCCCCCACAAAAATATTGTGGGGGCTTGAACCGCTGCCCTCCTGCTTGTAAGGGCAGCAGCCCACCACTTCGACCAAGGCTGAAATGGCGACACGCCATCAATTTTCTAATGTGTTGCATTGCATTCTTTTTTTTTTTATCCAATTAATTATTTTCAAATTGATTTAACAATTAGCCACGGTTCAAAACATTAGTACGTATGTTGCTGTATTTGATTGAAATAAACAAAAAGTATTTTTCTAAAATTCTAAATTTAATTTGTAGAGTGTTCTTGAGATTAGAAACCTGGATGGATTAGAGAGCCAATCTTTATCACGTTCCATTCACTGACAAATTATTAATTACTTACACCACACTTCTTACGCAAAATTATAATGTTAATTGTATCCAGATTTATATATAACCATGAGAACGTATTAGAATTTAGAAATGATATGATCTCATTAATTTGATTTATTCAAGTAATACGATACCCTCCCAAATTTGTCTTGATGCAAGTCTTTTTCAGGGCCGCCTGACTTCTCTGCAGGATCCTGCTGTCGTTAAGTCTACCTAATTAGCTAGGTGCATCCTGACATCTAGAAACATTTTACAAAAAACACTTTTATTACATAAATAATATGGGATATAATTCTAATTCTTTATTTAGAAAGATAAATTTACTCCGATCATGAGTGAATATAATCAAAATTATTATATTCTTGATAAATTTTGCTTGTGTAATATATGAATAAAAATACTTTATTTGGCCCATCGATATTTTCATGTATTTACTTTTTTTAAGTCCTATCTTGATAAGATTTAAATTTAAATGACCATTCAATCATTATTATTTAAAAATCACTCGATAAAATACTTAAAATCAGTCGTCTACGTTATTTAGGCTTAGTCAAGCAGTATTAATTAATATAAATTGAGATTCTCTCCTGATTTAATTTTCATATGAGTAAATTATGTTGATATGATTGAAAGTTAATAAATTTAAAAAATAAATAAATTTTAATTATTTATTAATATTAAAATATAGATAACACAAGATCGATAAAAGATGCGGACTACTCCCGATCCAATTAATATGGTTAATCACGGTGCCGTCGCGTCACTCACTGGTAGAAATGTAAAATAATAAATGAATGAGGGTGTGATATTCTGATTAGTTGACTTATATTTTTCTATATGGCAGTCGATTTCGTCCCCAGAAGGAAACTGCAGCGAGTGGCCCATGAAACTCCCAAGAAGCCAATAACAACTCTCTTACACTCTTCCTCGCCACCTTCATTCTTTTTACTGACGCTCCTCTCGATACATATATAAAAGCTAACCAAATCTCTCCTCTTATCCCGCTCGATATACTAGCTGCAAAAACATTTCTTTTATAATCCACTGGACAGGCTATATCTACACAAATATCTCCTTTATAATTTTTGAAATATTCCCAAGCTCCATGGAGATCACAATATTATCAGCTCAAGGCCTCAAGAACACTTCTTTCACTCTCTTTTCAAGTCGTATCAGGCCCTTCGTCACCATCACCACATACCCACCGGCCACCACCAGCGGTGATAAACACTGCCATGTGTACAGAACAAGAGTTGATGATCATGGAGGTGTAAACCCTACGTGGGGTGACAAGTTTTATGTTCCCACAGATTGTAATGCGTTCTTTGCTAATAGATACGCTTGCATCTATTTACAATTATACACCAAAACGCTCATATCGGGTCAGACTCTACTGGGTTGGTGTCAGATTCCAGTCAACGACATTGGGTTCCCTCCGGGCGGGTCTGTCAGGAATCTCAGTTACAGGCTACGGGCTAGAGACGGTTCAAGGGGCCATGGAGTTGTTAACTTGGCCATAAAATTAGAACCTGTAGTCCCGGATACTTCTTTGGACGCGTGTCATGTTATTGGCATACCGTTAATCTGCCAAAATCGGTTAGGTGTTAATTGTGAAGAGGAGTCGAGATTGAGAAATGAAAGAGAAGTAAGCCCAACATATGGCCTAAATCTAACTAACAGATGATTTACTTCTTGCTATCGAGTGTGCTCATGGTATTTTGAGGGGAAATTTTTAAATGTATTTAACAGACAAACGGTTGTGGATAAATTACCAAAGAGTACTTCCACTTCTAAAGTTTGCAATATAATGTACAACCAATCCCCAGTTATTCAGGAATGGATAATAGAGAGACCCTTTTTAGTTTGGCAGTCACAGTCAACATCGTTTTATCCCTCGCTCTTTCTGCGAAAAACATTATAAATAAATGAAAAACCCAAAACACTAGGAAATTTATAAAAATAACCTTAAAATTTTTATAATTTTTAAATTTAACCCACCTAATTTTTTTTAATCATAACTAACCAAACACCCTTTTTTGGACTAAATTACCCTCACTACTTTCATCAAATTTACAAAGGTATGCCTCTTGAGAAATTCCAACACAACTAAATGCTCTCGACCTCAACAACTTAACAAACCTTCATCACTTTCAATATACAACAAATTCTATCAAACAAGCATTGCATAATTGAAGATATAATTATTAATTGGAGAGTTTCTTAAAGTTAGTTTATTCTCTTACACAATATAAACCTTTAATCTATTGATTTTATCAACTAAGTTCGAAATTAAAGTGGATTTTATTGTAAATATTGTTATTTTTCATTCATAAAATAATGTGATTTGTTAAAGTACTTAGTTTGAGTTGAGAAATAAAAATAAATCATTGAAAACACTAAAAAATCGAGCAAAAAACAAAGCTTAAAACAAGTGAGACAGACAGTGAGACATGTGTCTGCCTCACATAAACCCACTGCGTTTGTGTGCGACATGCACATGTCCCACTTGTTCAACATGCCTGTCTCACCAAAATATGTGTGACGGGCAATGGGACAGGTGCATGTTGCATATAAACCTACTATGGATGAGATAGAGTATACGATTTTGGATTTGATTTGTCTCATCGTAAGTTTTGAAACGGTATATTATGCGCCTAAAACTGACACATGTAGCCCAAGTTGCGACTTTTGAAAAATATCTAAAATTTAGTGAGACATATTAATTTAGTGAGATAAACAGTGGGACTGGTGCCTATCTCACGTAAAACCAGTGGGTTTATATACGACATGCAAATGTCCTACTGCCTATCTCACTTGTTCTGGACTTCATTTTTTGCTCAATTTTTTAATGTTTTCAATGATTTATCTTCATTTCTCAACTCAAACTAAGTACTTTAACAAATCACATTATTTTATGAATGAAAAATAACAACATTTGCAATAAAACTCACTTTAATCTCGAACTTAGTTGATAAAATCAATAGATTAAAGGTTTATATTGTGTAAGAGCATAAATTAAGTACTTTAACAAGCTCTTCAATTGATGATTATGTCTTCAATTATGCAATGCTTGTTTGATAGAATTTGTTGATTTATTGAGAGTGATGAAGGTTTGTTAAGTTGTTGAGGGTTGAGAGCATTTAGTTGTGTTGGAATCTCTCAAGTGGCATACCTTTGTAAATTTGATGAAAATGGTGAGGATAATTTAGTCCAAAAATAGGGTATTTGGCTAGTTATGATAGAAAAAAAATAGGTGGGTTAAATTTAAAAATTATAAAAATTTAAAGCTATTTTTATAAATTTCCCAAAACAGCTAACAAAAAGGAGTATATATGTCCATTTATAGAAACGCAATTAGTTTACCCATAGTTGAAGACAAGCCATTCGGATAATGCTCGATTGTCCTCGGAATGGCTCGTGGTGCAGATTTGTGTCACAAAGTTGATTAAGATAGTTTTTGTTTGCTTGTGTACGCAACAAATTGACAACCAGCACACCTCATCAAAGTTGATGTTATCTTAAGCTTGGCGAATCATCACTGAACGAAATTGACCGCAAAGCACTTCCCCCCAGCGTGTCAAATGTAACATGCTCCTCTTGTTAACATAACAAATGTAATGTAATTAATCACATTCAGGATAAGTACACAGTATCGTTGCTGCTGACTACGGAGTCTCAGCGGATTTAAGGGGAACAACATGAAATTTTCGTGGCTAGAACATAATGATTCACTGTTGGAGCTACAAATTTCTATTCATTCGTGTAAACATGAATCTGTACAAATTCAAGGTACAGCTGTTGATCCACTTGCTGTGGCGTTAGTTATGACCTTAATGCGAACTAGAGAAAAAAAAAAAATCTGAAAGCCGAGTCCCAAAGACCATTAGATCATGAGGGATACAGGGGAAGAAAAAAAAGAATTGTCTTCACAAAACACCATCTTGATGTACCATTTACCAGGCTGCACTTTTTAGTTCCGATGTTACCCTTTGAAGTCTCTTCTTCATTATTTTTAAACCACTCTGCCCACTCTTGGTCCAATGAATTGAGTTGCTTCTCTTAAGAAGATCAAATGCAAGGGGAGATCTCAAAGTTGAATTGCTTGATGGAGTGTCATCATACTCTGCACAAAGAAGCGGAAAAAGAGATCAAAATAATATCCTGATGGACCACTTATAAGAAACATGAATCAAAAACCTGATCCACAACTAAAATGGCTTACAGTTTATATGGTCAACTCCCACCCAGAGAGGAAACAAACATGGCCAGGATTGACTATCTTGGCCAAATAGCCATCCTAGCAAAAAAGCAGTTCAACTATTTTTTTGTCCCATGTCACCATGGTTGAAAGACTGATAAAAATTATCTGCCCAAATGCAGGTGAGGAAAGGAACAGATTGCTTACAAGATTTCTTTCATTTAATTCTTTTCTTCTGATAAATCTAATAGCATACCTACCGCTATAAAAATTATCTGCCCAAACGCAGGTGAGGAAAGGAACAGATTGCTTACAAGATTTCTTTCATTTAATTCTTTTCTTCTGATAAATCTAATAGCAAACCTACCGCTATAAAAATTATCTGCCCAAACGCAGGTGAGGAAAGAAACAGATTGCTTACAAGATTTCTTTCATTTAATTATTTTCTTCTGATAAATCTATTAGCAAACCTAGCCCTGGTAAAATAACTTTGACAAGTAAATATGAGAATGCATTAGTTATTCTCAGGAATCATACCATTGGCCACAGTACATTCTCACTATGCCCAAAAAAAAAAAACCCGAAAATTTTGTATTTCATATTTTAGCTAAAGTAGTAATATTGGATCAAAATGTCACCTGAAGATATGGGAAGATGATATTGTTGTTTCAAAAACTTGGAGGACTGTCTATCTTTCTTGTGGCATAAGACTCGAACCAAAGTGTTGGCATCTTCCACATGCATGGGACCGTGGTTTTGTGGATCTAAGTCCAGTGAAATATTTTCACTTGCACTCATCAGCATCCTAATTAGAGTTTCACTCTGCCAAAAGAGATATCATCAAACTACTGTTTTAGCCCTTCATTTACAGCAATACAATGTTTCATTATCAGTTACCAAACCTGCAGAGTAAACAAGCCAAGTATTTCTTCAGCATATTTTGCTTCTCGCTCGACTAATGAACGGGGTAGACCTTCTCCACCAGCTATAAAGAATTCCTAAAAAGCAGGCAGCATAGAGCTATCAGTGAGAAAAACACTGTATGATCTAATGACAACAAAAAGCGAAGTACATAAATTTCAAGAAAGATGTTTCCATGCTTTATCACTGTTTCAAACAATATGATGAAAAACTCCACTTACAAGTTTAGGAATGGCATCTAATCATTGCCACCTTATAAATACAGTAATTTGCCAAAATCAAAATTAACTTAAATAATGTATGAGACTTCATGCATGGAAAACCAATAAATGATGTTCATGCAAGCAAGTATATGATACAAAAAGAAATAAGTACAACATCTACCCTTCAGAAGGGGGAAGTTTGATACTCATAAGAAAACACCATGCTGAGATTCCGTAGTTCCTTTTATGTTTGTCTTTCAATATACCTTCAATGTATTAAGGTCATCTTCCATCATGGTGATGTCTGAATTAGAAAAAGCACGAGAAGGACCACCATCCAACAATACCCAAACATAGCCTTCCTGCATAATGGAAGTATATACAATGTAAGCCACTGAAGAAAGGGTTTCAGCAGATTACATAATGGGAAAGAGAACCCACCAATGATGCTCTACAAATACTCAGAACCACAAAATCCCTTAAAGAGTCATCAATCAAACTACAGATATGGTCAAGGACCTGCAATCACTTCCTCGAAATTAGAGAATATATCCTGACAGAGAAAAGCAAACTGAATTGTCTTTTTAAGTTCCTTTCAAAAAAAGAAAAGTGTCTTTTTAAGTACTTACAGTATCAATATGCGTAAGAAAACTCTCCAAACGAGCACTTTCCACGCTACCACGATATAAACAACAGAGAAATGAGTCCCTCAGATCCCAAAACACAACTCTTGCTCCTAGGAATTATAATTGAATGAAATTCAGGTTATTACTGTCTGTGCTAAATGCAAAGTTGAAGGAATGGTGTAAACTTAGAGAAACATAATATGATGCTACAAGACTATTACGTTCTTAATTGGGTAACTGATCCAGTCCTGAAAAGATAAAATAGTAAAAAAGTGAACATTGATATCTAAAAGTTTATTTTCTTGAAAAATAACAATGTTGATTTGTATTCATGATACTTGACAAGTGGGTGACCTATACCAGCTGCTTTTCCACCCCATGAAGAGAGCATAAAAAATTAATAAGAAGCCATGAAACTACATGTGGAAGACTAGTAGCAAGATGATTACGGACACGAAGAACCTTGAATACTAATGTTATCACAAAACTATAAACTAAACATGGTGTTGTTAAGGCAAGCCTAATGGTGGTGACAAAGAATAATTCATAGGTAGAGATTGTGAATGCAGACAAAGTTTATTTGCTCACCTATGAAATCGCATATTTTTCTGATAGCACCAGTTGCAGTATCCCTAATGATGTTTAAGGTGGTGATGAACAGTTCATCCACTGCTTCACTGCTTGTCAGAAAATTCCTCTCCAAAGATTCTTCAGTCTCCCCTTCAGCTGATTGAAAAATAAAATGACTACCAAGACTATAACAGAATCAGGTACTTTGGTGGTTAATAGATTCCATCAAGCAAAGTAGGTGGAAAAAAGGTTATTGATCTCATAAGAGAGGATAAAGCAAAGGAAAAACACAATGCACGTCAATAGTTTCAACTAACCTTCCTCAAAATCTACAGAAGCAGTAGCATAAATATTAATTCAAAAATAAGCAAGGTGATTATCGTCTCCAAACCAGTACAAATTCAAAGTTTATAGCTCTTTATTCCACTCAAAAGAAAAGCTTTTTGTTTTTCTAGCACTTCTCACAACACTCTTATTAATCCTATATTTAAAAATCTTGAGTCTCCTTCACATGCTGATCTAATACATACATATACAGAGTTGTGATGGGGGACCACTGCAACCATGCACAAGCAATTGCACAAACCAATCCTGACCAGTCCGATTATTGGTTGGTACATCTAGCACTTATGGTCTGATTAAGATATTGCTAACAGAAATTACCATGCATAAACTACCCAATGATACTTCAGAGTGTATAACAAGCAGAGGAAAAGTGAAGGAGATTTCCACTGGGACATCATAGTACCAGTTTTAGCCAATCCTTCTCCTCTGTCCTCAGGAGATTCAAATATCATATACCATTGCACCATTTTAGCTCATCCCGTAAAGGAAAGCTCATCCTCCAAACCATAGTTTGTGTCAACTCCCTCAATCCAACAACATTATCTAGACAAATTTCTAGCAACTTAACTAGAAAAAGCCATTAGGAAATTTGAAATGGAGGTTTCTTTTCAAGAATTACATCAAAGAGTCTTACCCCATGCTTGATCAACAGCTGGTCCGACAAGTGCCCAAGATTTTCTAATGCCTTCTTCTAGAACACTAACTTGTTTCTGAATGTACTGCAGAGTGAAAAAAAAGTTACCCCAAAAAAAAAAAAAAATTCTAGTCATGGAGTTAAAAAAAAATTCCAGCCATGGAATTTAAAATCAATTTTGTAAATTTGAGATCAAAAGGTTAGATGAGAGAAACCATAAATTTTTCATATCTTGCAACCACCAATTTCAAGGTTTTTCTTAAAAACAAAAAAAAAAAATTCAGAAATACAAACTTGCTGTACAATGAATGGATTATGGTTCCAGGAACAAATGAACAAGCACAAAGATATCTCTGCAGATATGGCAACAACTTTGGCTGTTTAGCACTGAACTATCGGCATTTGTGGCCCTGGATTTTGAATCTTGGATGGAAATGGGATAAGGTTTCTTTACCAACTCACATTCACTTTAGCTGGGCGAGGTTGTGACATCTACGACTGGAAGAAGAAAGGCTCAACCAATAATTTTTAAATAACGTTCCATAGTAAAACCTGTTCATGACATTCATAAAGATATGTACTTGCTTGGAGTATCAAATTACATTAGGGTATAACATTTATGTTAGAAAAGCTTTCTGGACTACATGGACTATGCTAGATGAAAAATTGCAGTTTAATTAACCAACAGTTATAGGATTATTATTCAGTCAATTCAGAGTAACCTTACACAACTGAACCAAAAATTATCTTAACTAGCCAACCCAAGCCTAAACCAAGTCAGGAGAAAAACAAAAATTAAAAAAAGAAGTGAAAAGCAAAAGCAAAATAGAGAAAGGGGCCATAAGGGCTGGACTAAGTAGCCTAGCATTTAATCTCCTGTAGAGTTGGCTTAGGTACAAACGTCAAGGGTTTAAACCTCTCATTGAGCCTAAGTTGGCCTCTACCTTAACCTAGCCTGCTACAGTCATGTAATCCTGATATTTGAGCAGAAAAGTTGAACTCAGCACAGTTCCAGGGTTTAAAACCTTACACCAAGTTTGACCTCTACCCTTACTTAGACTAGCCTGCCCATGTCAGAATTCTGCAATTCAATTGATAATATACTTCAACAAGAGACTAAATCACACCCCAAAGCATGGATAAGGTAATCACTAATCGTATGTCAAGGATTTGAATATTTTTGTTTGAAAGGGGACTAAATCAAAAAAATACAAATAAAAATAAAAAATTGGTCAAAAATATAAAAGAATTCAGATGAGCTTATTGGAGAGCAAGAATTGTTGCCTCCAAAGAGTGGATTTTTGATCCTTTAGAATCACTTTTAGCTTGTAGAGTTTATCATTTGATCTGTGGGTTATTAGGCTCACTGCCACGAACCAACAATAGTTGGTCTGGCAATATCATCAACTAAACTTTAACTAACAACCACATCCAATCATATGAAACCATCTGTAGGAAGAGAAAATTTGAGCCCATGTCTGAACATTCTTTTTACTCTTTTCCAGTCAAGTCCTTATTGGCGTTACTCATATCGTACTCATACGCATTCCCTATATAATCAACAACAATTATATGATTGAATAACATCAATAACTAGACAGACATACTTACTTGAAGAGTGTTCGACCTGATACAGAGTTTTGGAATAGTCAATTCATTCAACTTCTCACTCACACTTTTGTCTAAAACTGTAAACTCAAGCAGCTTTTTCTTAAGCATTGGAAGAACTGTCTCCTCATACCGAGTCAAAGGAGGTGCTGATGGATAGAGATGCTTTTGCTCAACTGCAATCATAGAATGCATTATGATCAATTAGACAAATTATAAAAGTTATTGAACTGTCCCCTAATACCGAGTTAAAGGAGGTGCTAATGGATAGAGATGATTTTGCTCAACGGCAATCATAGGATGCATTATCATCAATTAGACAAATTATAATATTGAAAGACTTACCATTAAGTCTCTTAATCAACTGCACTGCAAAGCAAAATTAAGATGAAAACAAACAAACAATTATTAAAATGACAGAGACACCCAGATTTCACCTACGGTGAGGAATATTGCGTGAAAATCTGCTTTCCATACTATATCCATATCTGATAAGAGAGCAAATTCCTAGGTAAAGAATGCTAAGAAAGCCTTTTCTGTGTTGCCATTATTCTATTGCTTGTTTAATCTCTTAAATTTGGTAAACTAATATTACAATCCATCATTCTCAGTTTGTCCTGATCTTACAATCTGTCAATTCTTGACTTCTCTTTGTTTGGAGTCAGTGCTCATGTGCTCCCCTCTAGTAAAGTTGGTGCTACATAACTAACCTCATACATGCCACCCAAGCTCAATACTTCAATGGTAAGCAGAAAATCAGCAGAGTCTATTCCAATGCATTTCATGATCATATAAACCTGGAAACTTCTCTCCCATGATTCTTCTACCAGCCAAAAGAATGTTATATTTGGCAAGTTACAGCTGCATGAACTCCATACTTAATCATGTGAAAATATGGACATTCAGCTTTTAAACGGCACACAACTCTCGAATAGTCATCGTAAATGATATTCAGTTTGTTACGGGAAGGCTTGGGGTAGCTACCGGAAACAATTTCTGGAAACCATATGAGCCTTTCATCAGCTACCAATCCCAAGAGACCAAGTCCAATGGCAGCAAAACCTCTTCTGAGTTCTATTCAACCGTACACTAATTTTGTTTCAAGCAAAACTTTAAACTGAAATCACAATTAGCAATGTTTCTAGCCATAAATATGCTAGTAGATAATGAGTACAATACCTAACTGGTTGAGCAACCTCTGCAAATAGGCATCCAAGCTATGGAAAATAATTGATAGAAGCGCTTGTAAATGTATTATATCCAAAGGGAGATTCATGCCAAAGAATTGATCCACAGTCTGCAGGACAAATTGAATACAAAGAAACACAATGAGATAAGAATACAGCTACAGTAAATAATTAGAAAATTCAATGAGTAATTTTAGTAACATTGTAGAAGCAAGAAGTGCATCAATAAACTACAATTGTGATGCAAATACTATTCCTATATTATCATATTGTTTACAGTTACAATAATTAGAAAAAACACAGAGATTGTGATCCTGAAGAGAGAAATTCCCAGTGCAGAAGGAAAGACAATTGTAGCGAGCAACTTCTTTGCAAGCCTCTATTTGAATCATCTTGTGTTCTGAAGTGATGGAAGTCATCTTGCAGATATTTTGAAAATAATTGTTGCCAAGTAACTGTATTAGAATTAAGGAATACGTACCTCCTCTATTATCCTAAAAACTTCAATTATTGATGCTCCCTGTCTTTGCTGAAATGATAAAGGCTCCCAATCCTACACATCCATAAGCATTCAACTTTAATATTCAAAATTTCAATAATAGATAATACTGATAATATTATGATATCCAACCCATTCCTAAAGTTTTCAGTCTTCAGCCATTATAGCACATTTGGTGAAAGATGAAAAGGATTTTTCTCAATCCTTCTCTTGTAACTTGTTCTATTTAGAGCTGGTATTATGTTTTCTCAGCCACTTCAATGTGAATTCAAATGACAAGTTTTTGCTTAAGTGACACATATCTTCCGATATGTTTATCTCATGTATATGCTGTTGAAACCATAAAACAATAGAATACTGCTAGTTAGAGTAATCTTTAGTTTAGTTGATAGTTCTAGACAAGGAAGTTGCACAAATAACGAAGAAAAATCCAGTTTATTTAATATCAACAAAACATTAAGGAAGACAGATGGTTGAAGCCTAAATAGAAAGAAATGGGAAAAGTAGCGCTTGCAATCTGTATTTCTAGCCAATGTAGAATGAAACCAACCTCAAGATCAAAGGCACGTCCGGTCCACTCCAAAATATGAGCATGCTGAGCAATTAACCAATCAAGAATGATTGGTCTGCAAACTTCTCCAATCTGCCCAAAAAGGAACATTCTTACCCACCAAGTTTTGTTAAAACAAACGAAGCATCATATGCAATAGTCAACATTTAACACAATCATTTCCCCCAAGAAATAAAAAAATAAAAATTTACACCCAAAAACAAGTGCATGTGGGAACATTTGACAACCAACATACAGTAACCATGCTATATGTGACAAAGGACTTGGGCCATAAAAAATACAGGACAAATATTATGTCCGATGATATCAGATACAGATTAGACACTTAGCTTTCCAGACAGGAGAATGCTTGACACAACAGTGCACCAAGAATAAATAAGATCCATAAGAATGACAGATGTGCTCTGAGAAGCAGCACCCATTTCAATGATCAATGCCATTTTTTAAGAAAGATCAACAATGCAAAATGCACCATGACTTGCGTCCAACGTTAGTAAATCCTGGGCTTTGGCCTAATTCCCATGAAACAATGATCAGTTCTCATCAACTTATCATGATCTTATTGACAACGCATACAAAGCAAACCGCAGCAAAACAAATATTAAATACCATTTGACTAACAATAAGCAATAGCAATTGGAATTAATCACCAAAGGATTAAAGTATGGGAAACAGCCAAGAGTCACATGAAATGAATAATAAGATATAAAAACCAAGCAAGTCCTATAGACTTATATAGTACATCATCACAAAATGCAACACAAGTAACACTAGTCCCTTATGACATTAAAAAGTCAAAATAGATGTAACCTGATAGTGTTCTAATTGATTCATATGGTGGTGGGACCCTTTTTTTTCACAAGCAGAAGTATATATCTGAGTCAGGTACTGATCCAACTTATTGGCAGCTGAAAGCACCAATCTAGCATCTTCAGACAGAGATGTCACTCCCTGGAGGAATGGCTTCTATATATTTGAGAAAAAACATACAGTTACAGATATTAATACAAGATAGAGGAGTAAATAAATATACCAACAGTGGATAGACTTGAAATAAATCGAATTAAGGAGTTTAAGAAACGAACCAGTATTTCCCTATAAAAATGGTGCAACATTATGGCTGAGATCGTCAATGCTTCAGAGCACCAATGACAAATTACCGGCCAAAACACAGTGAGCTCCCTCTCAGCAATCGATCTTAGTTCATTTGCAAGCAGAGCCAATGGATGACTCCTTTGTACTTTTGATTCAAGATCTATGGTACTTGCGACCTAAGAATAAACCAATTAACCTCATATAAAGTATGAAAAGGGCTACAAAAAATGTGAAATTGGGTCCAAATACTGCATAAATCAATAGTATTTCTACTTAAACAATAAATGATATCTAATTCACTAAAATTATCAACGAAACAAGCAAATATTATATACAAGGTCAAAAAACAAAAGTGGCTCACCTGCCTACATGCAGTTTCAATGGACTTCTCGACATAACCTTTAACTTTTCTTGCAGCATTATCATTTGACGTATGCAATTTGGTTAACTGCATGCACAAAAACATTATACAATAAGATGACAATTAATAGTGGAAGCACTGTCATCTCCACATACTAAACTAGTATGTAAAATAAGGCGCACCATCAAAACAAGAAACTAACAACTTGAACACCAAAAATAAATAATGTCCCTCATGAACCATTGGAATCAAATTTCAGCGCAACTTTCATTCGCCAACAATTCGTACAATTTTGTTTCCCAAAATCAATAAATTTTTTTTTTCAAACACACAAAGAGATTTATTCATGACTGCTGAAAAGAAGCAAGTAATAGCAAGAACGGGGGGAAAAGGAAAAACAATCCTTGAATCAAGGTAAGATTTCTATTATTCTAGAAACAGCAATTAGAATGAACAAACTATCTTGGTCAAGATAATATTGAAACTTTTGCCAAGGATTCCACATTATAACCACATGCAGCAAAGGAACTTAAGACATATCAGCCATGGACCAGATTAACTCATTTAAATTACAATATGTTCATAGAGATAATATACTGCAGCAGACCTAACCTTAATTTCAGCACAATCACCAGGAGTGAATACTCCAACTGTTGATGCCAAGGCCATCACCCTTTTGAAGTTAGAAGGTTCCTGGAAGAATATAATCATTATCAAAAAGAAAACCACCAGGAATTGATGCATAAATATTGTTGAAGCTAACATAGGCAATACTAGATTTCATGAGCTGTAGCCTAGCAACTATAGTTTGACTATGAGTCGTGATTCCTTTCTTATTTTTGTTCTAGTCCTATATATCCTCTACTTTTCTATGTACTAGAAAGACAATTTCAGTCACTCACTTTGTCTCTTGTTTCTTCTTTTCTAGTGCAAGCCAACAAAAATAAATCATATGTTCAAAGGGGATAAGACGATCACACAAAAAAAATACAAACTATCAAAGAGCCCAAATGGGAAAACGGGGAATAAAATACAAGGTATTAAGAATTTCCTACAACAGGAAAAACTTTAAGTTAAAACATTAAATACAATAACTAATCTAAAACTTTATGCCTTTATCGAATTAAAATGAAATTAAGCAGTGGTGATGAAATGACAAAAATGGATTGGCAAAATTTAGCAAATAGGATATTGCTTATATTGATGTAATTAAAAAAAAAAAGGATATTGCTTATATTGGAAAAATAAAAGAGAATACAATAGAACAACTGATTGGCAGCAATTAACCTGACTAAAATGTCGGTGGTAGTCTTGCAGTTTACTGTCGCACCAAATACTTATTGAGACAAAAATAGCCTGCAACAGGCTTAAATTGTCTTTTCTGTCATTTAATTTTCTTGAACAAATAATATTATTAATATATTGCACTTCCTTCCCGTCATCTTCCTCTGTTGGTGAAACTTTTTGCAACTCAAGAACTGCATATTCCAGTAGCATCCCCTCCCCTGTCCCAACAAACTTCAACAAGCACAACTTTCTTAATCCAATGACTAAAAACCACATTAAGTCGTACCTGTTCTAAGCAAGTAATACATCCATCAAAGTAACTTTAACATAATGCATTATTCAATTTCAACATTTCCTAAAATTTTGTGGGCATTTCACTGATCTTATCTGAACACACCACCACTCAATTAACACTGTATATAAACTATCTTGACTACATGAATAGAATAAAGATAAGTGATTAGTTCCATATGTTCAAAGTTGGACAAATATAGTTACATAATACAAACTGTCATATGAATTTAACAATTATGGTAAATAAAATATACCTGCTGGAAAAGGACCCATGCAAATATTCCATAATGCATTTTCTGAGTGATGCCTAAAGTTGGCCAGGTCAATTTGATAAGTGACATGATAGCATCGGCTTCCTAATACAAGTCCGAAGCAAAAAATTTGAGCATCATTCAAAATAAAACTACATGCAAAATATCACAGCAACTGCTAAATTCAAGAACAAGATATGAAAGCTTCAACCTCTATGAGCTGACATTCATCAAGAACATCGAACATGCCAAAAAGTAATTTCTCATAAAGTCTAATGTTCAAATGATAGGCAGCAGTCCAATAGTACGTTTCACTTTGGATACCAAATTGTCCAGGTAGAGATGACAACTTTAATGCCACTTGTCTAATTGATGATAGAACCTCAACACGTCCTGAGGCAGACATTTTAAAGTCCCATTCCTACAAAATTGATATGCAAGTAGTAAAAATCAGAATAAAATATTAGGTTGCCAATTAAATAAAATAACCACAAAGAGGCCTACCGTTGTATCTCTTATCTTTTCAAGACAACTTCTAACATTTAGATGTTCTGTTGTTGTGAAATTAGTAGAACAAGACAGAAGTTCTTCTAATATATTTGCCTACAATTGCAACAGCAATCTGTAAGGTTGGTACTTTAACAAATAACTAATCTATTTGAAATTGACAAAACCTAAAGGAAAGCTCACCTGTCTATTTTTCCATTGAATATAAGCCTTTTCATTAAGAAAATCAGACTTGAAAATGCCAATCAGAAGCCCCAATGAAATTTGAGGAAGATCAACTTGTCCACGTGTTTTGGTTGCAGCCAATTGAATCAAATTTCTCCTAATGCATGCATCCAATGCTTCTGAAATCTAGTAAGAGGGCAATTTGTACAACTGATATCAAGATGAGGTAAAGCAGAGCTCAACCAATTGTGTTGTACATAGCAAATTACAAATGCTAATAATTTCCAAACAAGAAAATTTCTAAAGAAGAAATAAAACAATCACACCCCCCCCCCCCCAAAAAAAAGGAAGGGTGTGGTGTGGAAGAAATAAAAAAACCCTTCATCTCTTCTCAAACAAAATGATTATTATTGTCTTATAGAATGACCAAAGCCAGCTCAACATCAAAATTAGCTGAAAAGTGATATTCAGAACTCAACAGAAATACTAATTTTATCGACCTAACAACAGAGTAGAGCAAATCCCTCGAGTCAGCTAGGTGATTCCCATCCTCTCATGTAACAAATCATACTTACGAAAGTATTCTTTCACCCTTATTGTTTTATTTTTCAAAGGCAAGTGTTCTCGCTGTCATTTACAAATTTAACCATCAATAACTAGGGTATATATTCTTCTTCAGTAGATGATGCCTAGGGTTCACACCCAAAAATAAATAAAAATAAAAAATAAAATAAAATCATCATGTCAAATTCTCCGCCTCAAGTGGAGAAATTTGTTTGTCATTAAATAAACACTCATTATAAATGAGGCCTGTATGATATCCATACCAAATGTCTTTCAGACTTGAAAACCCATAGAGTGATGTACTTAGAAAAGGTTTTATTGCATTTTATTGGAATTATGATGCTATAATAATAATAATGATGCTCAATAACAAAAGTTCAACATGGAGCATATCAGAGTAACAGCTCAGACTAAGAAATGAAAGGATCTATAGCTTGCCTGCATCTGGCCACGGACAATGTCAATGAGCTTGGAATGGTTTCCTGAAGAATGGGTCTGTAAGTGTATCTTTTCCTTTTTACTCTTCAATCCAGTCAAAAATTTAGGACTCTTTTCTCTTTTTTTGTCCTCAGCTGAATAATCTCCAATCCTGATAATGGGAAGAGTGGAAGTAAACAAAATTAGAAGCAAGAAAGAGAAATTGATCCAAGAGATGCACATCAATCAGAAGTATAAAACAAGCAAACCCAGGCTGGCTTCAAGCATGCACACAAATATATAATACAAAAGCACTCATGCACAGATAGATAAATATGTGAGAAAGATAAAAATTACCCAGAAAATAACAGCGATGCAAGAAATAATTCGTAAGCTGTTTCCCGTAAATCATCATCCGACAATCCTTCAGAAATCCTGAAATTATGTATCAGTTTACTTAAAAGATGAAAAATGAACTAAAGATTTAGGCATCCATATAATATATAGGGGCTAACAAAAAATAAAACATAGGCATAAACTTTTCCCCAAATCTTGTCACACCTTATTGCTTCATACTTTTAACGTCCTAAAGAAATGTACGTAAACCAATCAATACCTGTCTTTAGGCTAGGTAATCCTAATGGAGGAATTCCAGAATCTCCTGCAGGCCTCATAGGTGAGGTTGGAGATGCTTTGTATTTAAGGCCATAGTCATTCCTGGATGTTGATAAATTTTCAGCATTTGCAGGATCCCGAAAGCTAGATGAGCATGGTGCATGGTTTGCAGTTTGTTTCACATAAATTGGAGGAGGCACACGTCGAGGAGGAGAGCCAGACAAATCTGGATCAGAAGAAAGAAAATAGGAATCCCCAATTTGAGAATGAACCTGCATTTAATGTAAACAAAAATAAGCACAAATATATATATATATATTAAAAAACATAACAACCCAGACATAAACAAAATCTTAAGAAAACTTTCTTCAATGATTCACAAAATGACTCATTTCAGTAGTTCTATTTTTACTCGATTCTACCAAACTTTATCAGGATTGCATTTTGAAACCATATTATTG
Source organism: Citrus x clementina (assembly GCF_000493195.1). Taxonomy (NCBI): domain Eukaryota; kingdom Viridiplantae; phylum Streptophyta; class Magnoliopsida; order Sapindales; family Rutaceae; genus Citrus; species Citrus x clementina. The sequence continues at coordinate 7,026,209 of NW_006262339.1, read as the reverse complement.
ATCAGTACTTACATTCCGAACCCAACAGTACACTTCAAACCTTGATAACAATAATTTTACATTATGAAATTGATTTGAAATGGAGGAAAAAATAATAATAAATCTTATATCATAACTTCCAGTTTAGTTCATCTATCTTCCATGGCCGAACGAGAAGTAAACCTATCTATCTTCTGCTGCGTAAAAACAATAAATGCAAAACTACAGCCTTATTCACACACAAAACAAGATGGAAGATAGCACACTCAAGACCTTGCATGTGACAAAAGATTTCACTTACCATTGTCGGATAAGTAGATTCGTCTAAGTACTTCTTACTCGCTTCAGAAACATCAACCACTCCACCTGCTAACAAGAATACATTTGTTCAGCGGAAAAAGAAAATTGTAGATAGACAGTAGAAAAAATCTGAACTCTGTTTGGCTTCTAGAAAACCTTGACAAAATAAAGATTGAAAAAAAGAATAAGAAGAAAAGAAAAGGCTTTCATTTCCCTCTCCAAGTTGTAAGTAATGTCGTTTTTAATTTCTTCCTATATCTTATTGGCAGCCAAGCCAAAGAAAGCACAAATATCTTTAACTTCATATTTTCTCCACTTCTGTTTGTTTCTGACGTTTGCTTAAAAAATTTCATACAGCGTTACCTGATTTCACGCAGTGGATGATATAATCGGCGCTGAGAGAGTCGAAATCAGCGTTGGGGAGAGAAGTAGTGGGACCAGACGGAGTACGAAGCTCTTTGATCAAGCCTGACGATAGTAGAAACTCTATAAGCTGCCGACGATCTCTACGGTACCGTTCTAACAGAGAAACATGCTGCTGATCCATCGTCTATGTCTATGTGAGCTGCTTCCCCACGCACTCAACGTATGAACGGGAAACAGCGAGTCGTCATGCTCCTACGGTAGAATAAATTTAAAACTGTCCGTTTCGAGGAGCGCGAAAAGCCGGACCCAAAGCGACAAGTTGATAGCTCTCACGCTTTGAGAGATGCTTTTTCGTCACTTTTGCCTCCTCTTTTCTTTCTTTTGATTTTTATTTTGTCCCCATCGTCGCCATGAATATGATGATGGCTTCTTTTTTGCCTTTTCATCTCCCGAGTGACAACTTCGACAATGTTTTACTACACTACAGTATTGATTTAAAAATAAAATATTTTATTATATAATTTTTAAAATTTTAAATTTCTTTATTTTTCAAGTTTTATATTATTGCATCTTTTAAGTTGTAGTTTCTGTCGAAAAAATAAATAAATAAAACACCTCGCCGTTGCTAAATAGCAATAATGGACTTACCCTCAGTTTCATGATATATATATATATAAGTTGAATATATTCAAAAGGCTTATGATTATTTGGAAGAAAAACATTTGAGGTATTTTAAACATGGCTACCGAATGGTACCAAATGATCCCTTTTAAGAAACCTTAGTATTGTTTTATTCAGCAGCTGTATTAGACAAAAATATGCTACGTTTCATTGCTTAATTAACCATATAGAATATCCATTAGTCAAATCAAGACTTAGTTAACAACGAAGAATATCCATTACTCAAATCAAGACGACTTGACAAAGAGTATAAGACAATGAAATGCAATTTCTTGAACATACAACATCCAAGAATAGAAAATCATTGAAGCCTACATTATTACACCACCAACTGCATCGATTTTCGATGAGCAAGAAAGATTTATTAACATTATATACTTTGCTAGCCTGAATTATTACACCACCAACTGTATCGATTTTCAATGAGCAAGAAAGATTTATTAACATTATATACTTTGCTTGTAATCACGCTTACAATAGTTTGTTTAATGAGGGGTCATGAAGGAAAGACACTTTACACCGCGAAACTATAGGGACACACAGAAGCCTCTACAACAGGGAAATTACAAGTCTATAGCATTTACCCTAAAATCCGTACAACATAAATAAAAGGTCAAAGCAATGCCTTGGCTGAGTGCTGCTGCGGACACTGTGCAAGGTAAATATACACAAACAACTCTTCTGAAAAGCCAGTGCAAAAGCAAACACAGCACAACTGCCACCACAAGCATCAGAAACTACAACCACTAGGTCCACTACCGCAAAAACAACAGTAAAAAACTTCTCAAGCAATGATGGGATGAATGGCAGGCACAAATATTTGAGATTCTTCTACACCTCCTCCCTATCTTGGTTGCTACTACTCTTCAAAATGTTGTATTTGCAGAGAGGACAGGTAGCGTTTATGTATAACCACTTATCCACACAGGCACAGTGAAAATGATGACCACAAGGAAGCTCCCTTAGCTCAACTCCATCATCATAAGCAGAGAGGCAGATGCAACACTCCTACATGTTACCACAGCACAATATTAGTTTAATACAAGTTATTGACCCAGCACGAGCTTTTGTTAATCCACAAAATTATAATTATTGCAAATAAAAAAACACAAATAAAATCTGTGCCTGTGACATTCATGTATCTAGCTAGTATTATATATGTATTTTTTCTTTCTTCAAGAAATTAATCATAACAAGCAGATATAGAAGAATAAAGGCACCAATCTATTGAAAGAGAAAGGCCAAAGGGTTGAAACTTACTGCATCCTCATTTGAAAGCACGTGCTCATTCGGTGTTTCTGTGCCACATTCAGTCATTATTCCTCCTTGAGAACCTTGTCCATCATCAGAGAGTTTCTCAGTATCCACCATTCTTCGAAATTTGAACTTTGACAGCCGCTCAATATCTTCTTTGGAAGCTCCTTCCTGCTTTAAACAGATCAAATAGGTTGCATCAAGGCGAGGAAAAATAAAAAGACAAACAAAGATTAATTATATGTACACAAATGTACAAGGCAATTACACTACATAAAATAAAATATACAAACCAAGTGAAGACTGTACAAAATATCAAACAATGATCGGCATGAGGTAATAGATCAAACGAACAGGTAGAATGGTAAAAAACCAATCAAGAAACAAAAGTAATTGAAAAGCTTGGAAGCTCCCAGTCACTATTGATGCACAAAGAAAGTGGTTAAAAAAAAAAAGAAAAAAACTCGTCAAAAAGAATATTTTGTTAATAGTAATAAAAAATCGACAATACTAGGGTTTTAACTCTCTTTTATACCTAAACTGTAAATAATGTGAATTTAGCAGTATAGGTAAACCCAAGTTATCTTGCATCACAAATTCTATTTGCTAAAATAAAAATAACCAAAAAAAAAGCACTTAAACCAAACCCCCACCCCCCCCCCCCCAAAAAAAAAGAAGATAAAGTTCCAACAAGTTTCCCAATTTTTTGTTTTAAAAAAAAAAAGAGGGGGACATCAAACAGCCTTTTGAAGCACTAATATTTGGCCAAAAACTGACAAGCCCCGTCAAACAAGTTGGCTATGGCTCTTGTTCCTCTCGATTAGAACTTCAACACAACATATTATATGCCCAATCCAACATCATTTGCCTCATCTAGCTCTTGTCAAAACACGTCATACATCAACTATGAAACAAAGAGTTAAGCATGAAAAATCAAGAAAGGCACATCAGAAACAAATTAGAGGCCCTATGAAGTAAGTTAGTTTGAAATTATAAGAAAGCTTGGATTTCCACTATTGTGAGGTGGACTAAACTCACAGGAAAAGCCTCAAAGATGAACCATTAGCCCGTGCCTAAAAAATGGGAGGATGCCAGCATGCACAACCTAAATAGTAAACATATACCTCATACAGTAATAGCTAAAAAAGATTTGGCAGGTAAAACTAAATTTACAAGGAGTCCTAGTCTATTTTGCATTTATTATAATATTTGATTTAATTCAAGCTGCTCAGCTAGTGGATTGGCATTCGTGAGAGTGACCAGTTAGTGGGCGTGTGCCCAATTAATCATCAGGTCTGCATTCTGGTCGGTATGCTGCACATTCGAGCCATAATTCCATGCATAAACACAAATTATATATGGAGAGAGAGTGTGAGTGAGTGAGAGAGAGAGAGACATTGAAGATTATAATATTTGGACAGTATATTTGAGCCTACAATCCAATGAACATGCATATGGAAAGAGCGAAAGAGAGAGTCATTGAAGACTATAATGTCCGGACAGTATTTTTGAGCCTACAATCCGATGAAAATATTTGAGCCTACAATCCAATGAACATGCATAATCACACACATAAAAATAGAGGGATACAAAGTTGTTAATATTATAAGTTAACAGTATAAATACCACAGGAATAACATGATGGGAGTAAAAGAAAGCTACCTGGTCTGCCACAGCATATAAGATTGCAATAATACATGGAAGGCAGCAGCAAACAGCAATGCCAATTATACAGGCAAGAGCGACACAAAAAACGACGAAGAATACATCAAACCCAAGGAAAATTATACAAAGCCTGCAACAAGTCACATTGCAGAAGTTAGGATTCCATAAAGAAACGCTCATTAGAAACTGCACTAAGAAGGAGAAAGATAAGGACTAACCAGTAAAGCAGAGGAGAATCACGTGCCAAAGCTTGACCACCTGCAGATACCCAGTAGAACCCAATGATCCACCAGATGAATGAAAACATTGTGTTTGCAGACTCCAGATGTTTTGCAACACTGCTGAGAGAATAAAAGCAAAATCAGTGAGCATTGTTACTGATGCTCTGACATATCCATACAGTCTTTCCTATTAAAGGAACAGGTTAAATTTTCCCCTCAGTCATGACCTTCCATGAAGGTTGAGCCACTTTATAGTTTCATGACCAAGGCAAACAGGATATTTAAAGTACAAGTTCAATTCTGCCAAACAATGAAGTTAATAATCTCCACTTCATGAAAAACAACTTAAAAACGAAGGAAAGAGTAATTTGAAATTCATATTGTACAGCACTCATTACTTAAGGAGACAGAGAAAAAAAAGGCCAGATGCCAAATCCAATTAAGCAATAATTTCAAATTGTACCCAGGACACCTGAAAACAAGAAGTGAGCATATGCGTCATGCTCATATATTTCCACATCAAAACCTCTCAAAACCAAGACAATAAGTTGATCACTTCACAGCACAGTCTCAAAGCAAAACACCCTAACAAACTATTTTCATTCGTGACTTACCTCCAGAAGTTTTTCCTGTAAAAATGAAAAGTAAAACTTCAGATCAAATTAAGAAAACACACCAAAACAGAACCAAAAGTACAATCCATTTGATCAACATAAGTACAAGATCCTGAATCCAATCTACTAATTAACTGATAACCAACAAAATTCCATAAACTTGATCAAAGGTGCTCCCATACAATTTGAAAAGTTAAAATACCTCGTTCCCTCTTCCTCCAATTGATTTGCTAAAGAAACATACTCCCCCGAATCGCCTCTGGTTGTCCCCGAATTCAAATTCCCTTCCTCGGCCCCACCAAACGCCGAAACTCTCCGTCTCCTCCTCCGTTTATACTCAACGCACACACAAACCATATGCAAAACGCATTGTATAGCGTACCCAACAATCCACAGCCCGAGCGGCATATTAGGCCGCTCATTTCGGCTCAATACCATAACCGAGAAGGCCACCGCCACGAAAGCCAGATTCCAGATAATGTCGAGAACCACCACGGGCTTCGAATACGCCCAGTCGCTCTGGCGCTCCTCTAACTGCTCCGCCGCCGTTTCCCGCACCATCATCGACGGCTCCCGCATCGTGCGACGGCTGCTGGCGTGCCGAAGGAATCGGGCAGCCTCGCGGAGGCCCTGTCTCCTGATGGATCGGCGGCTCTGACTGTGAGTGCTGTCGTCGTGGGAGCTGTTAGAGGATAGAAACGGCGTCGTGTCGACGATGTCGTCCGTGGATTGGTTTGTCGATGTAGACATTGCGGTAGCAATTTCAGGAATTTTGGAATTTTGGAATTTTTGGTAAATTTAAATTTAAAATTGGGAGCAATTGGTATGGTATGGAATTAGGCTGAAATTTTTTACTGATTGATTTGATTGTATTAGGGCTTGGGGTCCTGCTCTCTCTCTCTCTCTCTCTTTTTAAATTAAAATTATTTCTTTCGGTTCGTGTGTGGAAGGCTTGGGATAAAACGATGAGTCGATGAGGATGAAAAATTCGTTTATTGATTTGTTTTGTTTTTTCTCAGGTAAAGTTTGTACGCTAATTACGGTTAGTAAAATGTAAAAATCGATATGGCACGCCATGATAATGCTACTGTGGGAGTGTGTTTAGTTTATCTTATAATATTATATTATAATTAATTTTAAAGAGAATTAATTAAATATTTTATAAATTTTATTTTTTATTATATATATATTAATTTATAATTAAAATAAATATTTTATATCATTAATTTTATAATAAAATGATCACTCAGCAAACAAACACTAGACTACGTAATTTTATTTTTTTTTATACAGCGTAATAAATACAATGTTCTCAAAGTATAAATAAGCAAAATCGGCTCATTGGTAAATCTGAATTTTAATCAAATAAGTAGAGAAGGGGTATTTAAACAAATATACAAGCAAGAATGTGACTCTTTGCTATTTCTTCATATTGCAGACCCTCAAAGAGAAAGAGAAGTAAAAAAAAAAACACAAAATTGAGGAGAGCAAAGAGGGGGGTAGCCTTTGAGGATTGAAACAGTCCCAATTTCCCTCCATTTTGCAAGAGGGTGCGAGGGTTTCAAAACTTTTATTGGAGAAAACAATGGCTTCGTCTTCATCGAGCAGCAGCGCCTACGATATCCCGTGGGTTGAGAAGTACCGGCCGACCAAGGTATGCGACATCGTCGGCAACTTAGATGCCGTCGCTAGGCTGGGTATCATCGCTCGCGACGGAAACATGCCAAATCTAATCCTGGCTGTACGTTTCCTTTTACTTTTCTTTGTTACCTTTCCTTCTTGCCTTGTTAAATCACTTTGTTTCTTGAGCCATGAGTTTTCTTTCTTTCTTTTTTTATTTAATATTGATTCTATTTGGAATGGGTTTTTGGTGAAATTGTATTTCTGTGATTTTTTAAAATTAATATATCAAACCCTAATATGAGTTTAGAGCGGATAAAATTGAGTACTTTATCAAGAATTGAAGTGTAATACGAATAGTATTTAACTATTTATGCTGTATGTGGTAATGTGAGATTTTGGAAATTGAGTTTTGTATCATTGGAAGACAGTTTCTAGTTTCATTTATTTACAGTGGTTGAAATGCAAGGAAAGAAGTAACTGATGCTTTTGATTTTCATGGTACTATATTTATTAACAAGTTGTATTGTACTTGAGCTTAACTGAGGTTAATAGTCTGGTAAGAATTTTTCAGTTTTGTTGAGTCTATAGTTTTTCTTGATTTCCAAATACAGAAAACATTTTTTTTTTAGTTTATCTGCTTAATTTGCCTCAAAACTTTTTCAGGGTCCACCTGGAACCGGTAAAACAACAAGTATTTTGGCTCTTGCACATGAGCTGCTGGGACCAAATTATAGGGAGGCTGTAATGGAGCTTAATGCATCGGATGACAGGTTGGTAAATATTGGAGAATTATCTTTACGGAATTAAGATGTTTCTGTATTACTTACTGCATTCCTCATGTTTGTAATTGCTCTCATTTTCTTGTACAGGGGTATAGATGTTGTCAGAAACAAAATTAAGATGTTTGCCCAGAAAAAAGTAACGCTGCCTCCAGGAAAACACAAAGTAGTAGTTCTTGATGAGGCTGATAGGTAAGCGCTGATAGCTATGGCTTTCGATGTTGATGGCCTAACTTTTATTTTAAAGATTTTGTTCGCTCTAGCACACAGGCAAGATTTCATTAATTAGTATATTTTAAACCTTTTGGTACAAAGTTGAAAATTAAATATCAGCAAAAGTTAAATTCTACTGTTTTTGCCTCAGGAACATGATTGGATTTTGAGAATTTTTATTTTTTAACATTATTTTTGTTTACAGCTTATTCATTTAATATTCTGTCCCTATTTTGGCTGCATATTCGACTGAATTTAGCATGACAGCTGGTGCACAACAAGCACTGAGGCGTACAATGGAAATTTATTCAAACTCCACTCGGTTTGCTCTTGCCTGCAATATATCTTCTAAAATTATCGAGCCTATTCAGAGTAGATGTGCCATTGTTCGATTTTCGAGATTATCTGACGAAGAGATACTTAGCCGCCTCATGGTGGTGGTTCAAGAAGAAAAGGTACTGATTTCTTCCATTTGTGATGACATTTCCTAATCCACATATATTAGCGCAAGTGTTAATCTTTTTAAAAGCTCAGAACAGCTAGTATTCTGATATAGTGATATAGGTTCATTCTTGTTGACATAGTGTTATGCTTTTAACTCGATTGTTGGGATTAGGAACATAAATCCCTTGCAGCTATTAGTGTCTGTGACAAATTCAGTATTCATTTTAATCAAGAAACTGCATCTGTTTGCCTTTTCAACTTAGAAAGACATGTTTTGTTACTACTAGTAATGGGTAAAAAGGCCAAAAAACCTTTGGGCTGGAGACCACATTTCTTGACAATGGACAAAGCATTGAAACTTCTGTAAATTTTGAGCTCCTCATGTGACATGTTATTAACTGAGACTGGATGATGTTCAAATGGGAGAATGTGCATTGCAGGGTTTCTTCTTGTTCAATTTATATTTCAAAGAAGTAACTTTGTTAGAAATTAGAAATTTTACCTTAGTCCATGGAACATTTAAGTGTTGATATTTGATAACAATGGACCGGTCTTTGTAAATTGAAGGTTCCTTATGTACCTGAAGGTCTTGAAGCAATTATTTTCACCGCTGACGGTGATATGAGGCAGGCATTGAACAACTTGCAAGCTACATACAGTGGTTTTCGGTTTGTTAACCAAGAAAATGTTTTCAAGGTTAGAATTTTGAAAACCCCATGATTTTATAATAAATATGTTATCAAAGGAACTTAATAATATGGTAAATTCGTTTTGTAGGTCTGTGACCAGCCTCATCCATTGCATGTGAAGAATATGGTCCGCAATGTGCTTGAGGGGAAATTTGATGATGCTTGTTCTGGTCTAAAGCAGCTCTATGATTTGGGTTACTCCCCTACCGATATTATCACAACCCTTTTCCGAATCATTAAGAATTACGAAATGGCTGAGCACCTGAAATTGGAATTTATGAAGGTACAAATATCTTACAACACAATTAGAATAATCTACCATTCTCTAAAGCATCCTTTTTTGCCACATTCTTAATTGTTCTTTCATGTGAGCTTGCAGGAAGCTGGGTTTGCCCATATGAGAATCTGTGATGGAGTTGGCTCATATCTACAGCTATGTGGTCTCCTAGCTAAGCTTTCTATAGTTCGTGAAACAGCTAAAGCAGTATAAGTAGTTGCAACTGCAAGTAGAACCCACTATTATCAGGCTTTTGTAATGTTGAGAATCAATGGGTTTTCTATGTAAACATCCCTATGGGCTTGATCTCCAGATGTATTTTCTGCTTTGAAAAAATCTGAGCTGGTTTTAGGGAATTTATTTGGCATGTAACTATACTGCTTTTGTAAGTTATATCCAGAGCATTTTAAGTGATCTCTGAGGTCGAGGGGGCTTTTTTGTTATAATTCACATTGCACTGTTACTCAGATTAATGAAATTTAAACTGTCTGCCGGACTGAATTGCCACAGTTGTGAAGTTTTAGTAATTTGAATTCGGTTTCCAAAGATGTGCAATTGACTTAGGTTTCGTTCGGGGTAGTTGGAACTTATAGTATGTTTACTTTTTATATTAGAGAATTAGAATTATTGACAGCATTTGATTTGCAAAATGGAGGCGGAAATCAGAATCGAAATTATGGGATCCATCACAATTTGAGAGTGGGGAGTGGGAGATTGATTCCTATGGGAGGGTTGGAAATAACTGAATGAGTCTCTCATTTCCTAAGCTTCTAATTTTGTCCTCATTTACATTTTAATATTTTCAAAATACCCCCTTAAATAGTAATATATTATTATTATTACACTAATAATAATGATGATGATGATGGTGTTAGTATCATTATTTTAATATTATTTCATTCAAAATTATTTATTTTAGTATTTTATTAATATTAATGTTGTTAAAATTTATTAATTTAATTATTTTTTATTATTGTCATTAATATTATTAAAATATATTAAGTTTATTAATTTAAGTATTATTAACTATTGTTATTATTATTTTTATTAATATTATCATTATTAAATTTTATTATTATTGTTTTAATTAAAATTATTGTCGTTATTATTAAGGACTTTTTAGTAATTTGTAACAATCTAATTCATTAATATTAATATTAATATTTTTATTAATATTATCATTATTAAAATTTATTTTTATTATTATTGTTGTTGTTGTTGTTGTTTTAATTAAAATTATTGTTGTTATTATTAAGAACTTTTTAGTAATTTGTAACAATCTAATTCATTCCTAATGCAATTCTTATAATTTAAGTAAACAAATTATTTTGATTCTTATTTCATCTCATTCTCATTCTTGTTCATTTTGATTTCATTTTAATAAACACACCATTAGTGTCGCTATAATGTGTTTCTAGCAAAGAAATCGGATGCATGCAAGTCTCTGTATCTTCTTTTCTTTGAGGGCTTCTCAACATATTTGAGGCATTGATGGAGAGTAAAGGGCAAATGGAGGAAAATCTCTCTTGGTGGCTCAATCCTCATTGTAATAATTATGCCAATTTTGCCTTTAAATATCTTCAGTGATCAAGAGGAAGGGAGTAACAATAACAAGTGATTGAGTTCAATAGTTTCTCATTTAAATTTATTTACTTTAGAGATATAACAATAAGAATAAATTTAAGTTATTTCAAACACGGACATAACTAGAAACGCCTTTTATTTTAAATAAAGGACATGAGTTATTCGAAATAGAATGAATTGAGACTGTATTTTGCAAATATGTAATTATTTTGAATATGTTAACTTTTTTTTTTCAATTACTTGGAAGGGACAAAGAAACATCCTCTTTTTTCTTCAACAATTTATGAACTCTAATAGGTCTCTCATTGGAGCATTGATTTTTGCAACCTTAATGCTTTTTGTTGGTTGGTTCCATTATCACAAAGCTGCTTTAGTAATAGGGGAACATGAAATTCATTTTAATTCCCCTACCCCCTAATTAATTCTAAAGAATAGTGCTTTTTTATCTTATTTTATTGAGAGAGAGATGGTACGATTTAAGATTTGTACATGTTATTAATATAGAGATATCCTATAACAATTAGAATTCATATTTAGACCCAGCCAACCTTGACCAGGACTCGAAGGCCGAGCTTTATTTAAGAGAGAATGGGGAGTGAATCAAAAGGTTTTTGTTTTCGTTCTTCAGTTTGGGGGCTGCCTAGTACTGTTTTGGCTAAACTGCCTTTGCCACTAGTGCTAGTCAACTACGAAATGATTATGATATGTCATCTTGATAGAGTGGTTCGATACTTTGACTGGCATTACACACCAAAATGCTATCTCCAATTCCCTGGATATTTAGACTAAACATACCAATAGTCATTATATTCATATGAGCTACTAAAGAGTAAGTGATAATCTTCTTAAGGTTCATCTGTCTTAAAATGGTCAAAGAAGTATATATTATAGTAGTCGTGCTTAAAGTATGAATCAAAGGAGTGAAAAAAGTGTTATTTCAGGAAATATGAATATTGCTCACAGAATATAAGTCCGAAGCAGCTATGCCACCCTTAATTATGAAATTAACATCTAAAATAATTATAAAACATATATTATAACGAGAAAGCCATGTCTTCTGCTGAGATATGTATACCATCTTCCTTTAGATTTTAATAATTTATATGCTCAATTGAATATAATTTAGAAGTATCACATTATGTGTACACCATATAGAGAGCATCTAAGATATTTTTAAAAAATTATAATATAATAATGATATTCTTATAAAATTGGGATATTCAAATGATATGGTATTTGTATTAATATTTAACACATTAATGATATGATAATCAAGTTAGTTATTACTGAACACATGAGAATAAATTATTGACGATGCATCACCAAATTTGTAAGCTTATTATCACTTGTAAAAATATTCTATTGATGATGTGGGTAAATTTCTAGTTACATGATAGACTACAATATTTTTTGTCATGAAAGATTATTTTTTATTTTTTATGTCTCAACTATTTTTAGAATAAATATCGACCGACCATTGAAGTTTAACATTTAATTAAAAATATATAACACTTTTTTTTCTTTTGTAGCGGTCACCTGAAGTTTACTAAATTGATCAGATATCTACTCTTCATTAACCGCCATGAAAATTGATGATGTCATAGGGGTATTATAGTCATTTAGTTTGATAAGGGTGAAACTTAATGATTGATGGATATTTGCTTTCTAATAAAGCCGGCAGATTATTAATCAGGCCAGATGTCTTCGGCCCACAAACTCTCCAGGCCCCTTTGGAGTCGGCATTCCAGCCCACTTATCAAAGCTCTGAAAAATTTTAACCTACATGCTGCAGCCATAGACTTTATATTGTGGATGCTTGGGTTTTAGGGTTTCTGAGGTAGCTGTGCCGCGCAATCGACATCAGAAACCATGGTTCTCAAGTGCGTCTCTCTCTCTCTCTCTCTGCGTGTCTGTTTCGTTTGAATAATTCCGTGCTTTACTGTCTGTTCATATCTTGTATTTGTCTTATCAAGCCTTTAAACCCCTGTTTTTTGGTCTGTATATATATTTAATGTTTTAGTTATTTTATGCACTTGATCTCAAAAGCATGACTTAACATCTGTAACTATATGTAACAAAAAGCTCTAGTTCAGGCAAAAGAAACTTTGATGTCGACAATGTGTAATGGTAGACTTGTTTTGTTATAATGTTACATGTTTGACCGAGGTTTTGTAGGAGTTGAACCAGTACATTAATATTTTGATTTGTGGCTAAGTTTCATTTATTTACACTTTATCTTCATTATAACAGAGAGAAGTAATCCATTTATTGTTTTGTTGTAATAGGACTGAACTGTGCCGCTTTAGCGGTGCCAAGATTTATCCTGGCAAGGGTATCAGATTCATTCGCTCTGATTCCCAGGTGGTTGTTTTTCATTTTTGTTTTTAAATCTTTGTAGTGAAGGAATCTCATTCTCATTTCTATTAATTGCCTTTAAGTGAATAACTCCTAATTTATGTGAAGTAGCGGTTTACTGTTTTGATAATTTGTTACTTATGCTCCCTTGGTTGTGGGTGAAGGTTTTCCTCTTTGCCAATTCAAAATGCAAGAGGTACTTCCACAACCGCTTGAAGCCATCAAAGCTTACATGGACTTCCATGTACAGGAAACAACACAAGAAGGTATTTTCTTGGGCTGAATTTCCCTTTCTGTGTATTTTCTTGCATTGAATGTCCCTTCACATACATGATTGATTTTTTCTTGTTGTCATTACAAAGAACAAAATTTTCCTTCAGAACCAGGATCTTTAGATTCCGTCCCATGCATATTTTAGATTAGATGCTATCTGTTTATATAATTTGTTTTCTATCTATAGGATATTGCTGCTGAGGCTGTAAAGAAGAAGCGCCGCTCCACAAAGAAGCCATATTCAAGGTCTATTGTCGGTGCAACCTTGGAAGTCATACAGAAGAGGAGGACTGAAAAGCCTGAAGTTCGAGATGCTGCTCGTGAGGCTGCACTTCGGTAGGGTTATTTTCCATCTGTTATGTTATATCAATTGGGTTTCAAATGAATTTCCACCTTGTTGTCTGTTGACTGATATTTTGTGGTGGTCAGTGAAATTAAGGAGAGGATCAAGAAGACCAAAGATGAAAAGAGGGCCAAGAAAGCTGAGGTGACATCCAAGTCAAAGACTCAAAGCAAGGGTAGCATGCCCAAGGGTGCCGCTCCGAAGGGCCCCAAGCTTGGTGGTGGTGGTGGAAAACGGTGAAGTGCTTCGTCTCTTCATTTCTTCCTGACTACTATCTTAAACAATTAATATATTTATTCCATATTTTGTGAATGGATTGGTCAATACTTGAGGGCAGATCTGTTCGCATGTTTCTTCAAAATTTTGTTTTGCGGGTCCAAATAAACTTCTGTTCACTTAAATCTTAGTTTTCCAAATCATATTCTGTTGGCTGTTTGAGTAGTAGCCTAATGGTAGTTTTTTGTTTTTGTGTTTTCTTGTTTTATGCCAGTCTGCTTATTCATTGCTTTCAGTTTTGTGCATTGATCAATTACAGAAGGAATATTTTTTTCATCTGGTTGATATTATACTTCTTTCAGTAACTGAAAAACCCGTTGCTTCTGGTTTTTAACTATGTGTACCAAGAGATTACAAATTGCCCCGTTCTATGAACTTTTACCCGAGCTTTCAATCGCAGAAATAGAAATATGGTCTCGCACATTGCCCATATTATCACAAAATTTATGTTGAATCGGTTCATTTTTTTCAAAGATTGAATCAGTTAACTTTGCTCTAAATTTGATTGTATACAAATTGCTGAAATGGAAAGCAAATGAGAGCGAGGTACCTGCCAATTCACAATGGCTTATTAAACATAATTACTCTCTCAAGGCTTACTAATCACGCCTTGGCATCTGTCTACCCTCTGTGGAAACTACCCACTTGATGATCAACAACGTAAAAATGATTAAATAAATCCCCATCTTCTTTGGTGCCATCAACATGGCACATGTCACCAATCATTACTTTCCAAAATCCCTTATCCATTTAGACGGCTATTGTGCCATCTCCGTCTATCTTGTACCCATCACGAACAAATAAAAAGTTCCACTTCACATATGGCACCGCTGCTTTCTTCAACAGCGCATCACCTACTTTTGAAAGTTCGAACTGAATATCTGCTGGAGTAACCATGTCAAGCAATATCGTTAAAACCACTGAATATCTGCCGAGTAACCATGTCAAGCAAATATCGTTAAAAAACAAAACAAAGGCACAATTCTTTTGGTAGATGGCATGGCCTCTGGTGATGGTATTGTAGGCACATTTATTTGGGTTATTATTGCCGTTGCCAATTATAATTACCCAGTTCAATTTACCCTTAATGGCATTGCTTAGTTTGAAGAAATGAAAGGAAAGGAGAAGAGAGAGAAAAGAAATAAGTAGGAGAACAAATGAATTTTATGTTGCATTTACTTGTCAATAA
This sequence comes from Citrus x clementina, assembly GCF_000493195.1. Classification (NCBI taxonomy): domain Eukaryota; kingdom Viridiplantae; phylum Streptophyta; class Magnoliopsida; order Sapindales; family Rutaceae; genus Citrus; species Citrus x clementina. Next base: position 7,011,084 of record NW_006262339.1, on the reverse strand, counting down.
TTGGAATGAGCTAGAATCAGAATGAGCTAAAATGGGAATGAGTTAGAATGAGAATCAAAATAAATTGTTTACTTGAGATAAGAATCAAAATAGTCTGAATTGTTTCAAGTTATTAAAATACTCTTCGTTAATTATAATAATAACTATTATTATTATTATTAAAATTATTGTTAATATATTAATTAATTATATTCATATATTGTTGGTTTATTAATTAATTATAATTTATCATTAATGATAATAATAATAAAATTAATAACAATAATCAAAATAAAAAATATCATCATCAGCAAAATAATAATCCATTTCAAAAAATAATAATAATCATAATCGGATTCATCATCATCAACAAAATAATCCATTTCCAAAATAATAATAATAATAACAATCATCATCATCAAATTAATCCATTTCCCAAATAATCATCATCAACAAAAATAATCCATTTCCCAAAAAAAAAAATAGCAACAATCAAAATCTCAATTGTCATCGTCATCAACAACAATGGCAACAACAATCATCGTCGTTAACAGTAGCAGCAGCATCATATCAGAACCATCGCCATTAAAGACGAAATCGGAGACGAAATGAGATGGGGGCGAAATCGAGACGGTGACAAAATCGACACGGCCCAACGGAGACGAAACCGGCGACGAGCAGGTGTCCACAGCCGACGAACCAGGACGTCAAAGACGGTGATGGCTGCGATGGTGATGGAAGCAGCTCTGATGGCATTTGATTGGGAGGCACGGGTGAGAGAGTTTAGGTTTTAGGGATTTTTTTTATTTTTCGCTTTTTATATTTTTTTTATCTAAAATGAGGGTATTTTTGGAATAATACAAAATTAACATGGGTAGAATAAAAAATGCAGGGAATGGGAGTCTGATTTCCAAGTAAACGTAGCATTATGTTAAACTAAACAATGGGTTGGGAACTTGGGATTGATTTTCTTTTTCACCCATCCTTTATTATCCTCTATCCTTTCCATTTCTCTCCACCCCTCACGTTCCTATCAACCCATATGGGCTTAACGTAGAGCAATAGTCTATTGGAAATTTTATAGAATAGAAGTGGCGTATTGGCATTTTCATAAGGCCGTTGGACAGAGGAGGTGGGCGTTGACAGTTTAGATGGTAAGGTAGCTTGTCTATTCATGACCACAATCTAGTAACCTACATACAACACAGTAATAGTCTTAGGTTGTAGTTAGGTTGGTGGGTGATGTATCAACTTGATTTGAGAGAGGAATAAACTACATAGAAAATTAATTAGAAACGAAGTGAACCATAAATATAATATCAGACCATGCTGGTCTTAATCTCAGGTGAATTTTCAATAGTTAAAAACCCCACTCGGTAGATCCATAGATGATGACGACATAATTCTTTCAAAATTTAGAGAAATGCAAATCATATAAAAGTTGGAAAAATGAGTATGAGAGTTATCTTTCCTTTATCTCGTTGGGAAGATGAGCGGGAAAAGGATGAGAGGCCAGATGGCAGTCGCACAGGGAGTAACTTGTAAGTAAGCAAAGCAAAAGCATATGAAGCGAGCCAACAAAAATCGGCAAATCGCTGTCGCACACAAATTGATTGACCAACCTACTCTCATCATCCCACCACCATTACGCGTAAACTCACTAGTTTCCTCTTCTGAAATGACCAATATACCCCTCAAACCCATAAATAGAATGTAGAAAGATTTGAGATCGCTATTTCAGGACATGCCGTATAAGTTGATTTTAAGGCAATTTTTGGTTTTTTTTTTTTTTTTTGAAAAACACTTCTGTACTTTTTTTTGTAGTGCAGTTGATTAGAATTGCTGTAATTGGACGGTGGATTATCGTGCACAAAATGAAATCGAATTAGAGAAACGTGACGTCTACTTTTAATACTACTTGAAAAAAAAAAAAAAAAAATTGTTTTGGATCCTTGTCGTCGTCAGTCGCAAGCCGTGATCTATTTACTAACTCAGCTAAATCCAAACTGAGTTGAAGAGAAAATTAAAAAGTTACAGTCAACGTTTTAGAGAGTAAGCACACGACATGATAATTAATAAACGGGGAGAAGCCATAGCAAAAGTTTGCTCTTCTTCTTCTTCTTCTTCTTCTTCTTCTTCTTCTTCAGTGTGGCAATCATTTTGTCTCTTACATATGTCTCCATTTTTTATTTGCTTTCTTTGAAACCGTGTGGACTGGGGGCCTTGTCCTGTTCATTCACAATTTTTCCTTTCCATCGTTGCCGAGTAGCTAAGCTGTGTTTGATTGAGACTAATGATCACAACATTCCTCTAAATGTTCAACACTTGGCAAACCAAGGAAACAAGATTAGTAGTTGACACAAAGATTAATTACAAGTCCACATCAAGTCATATTAGTTAAGAGCGCTACTAATAAAAACTATTATTTAAAACAGTGGTATCAAAAACCTCTTAATCTTAAACATATATTTTGTTTTTTTTTCTGGTTAAATTTATATATTACTTTTTTTTAATTAATATTTAAACAAATCTACATGTTTTAATAAGTATGAGAATTATCTAATAGTTGGATATAAATCACCATTTTATTTAATTATTATTTTTTATACTGAAATGGAACTCAATCTATTAACAAGAGTTTTCTAACGATTTTGTGTTCATATATTAATTAAAGCCGTGCTATTCAAGAGTTTGGTAGATTTGTGAAATATAAAACAACCGCCATGGTTGTCATGATGATGGTAATTTGACAATCTTTTATTTTTCATTCTTTTTTAAAAATACACAAGTGTATATATATATATATATTTTGCTCAATTCTACCTTAAATTACATTTTTTTACTTTGGTTCACTTTCGTCTGCACACAGTTAAGATAACTAGTGGAAAATTAAATAAATAATTTTTTTATCCTCAAATGTAAAATTACAATTTTATCCAAAATAAATGCCAAAAAAATCAGATTTAATAATGTAGTTTTAATTTTCATCGATAAAATTAATTCCTTTTAATTTATTCACATGTTTCGACTTAACATCCTTCAATGTCTTCTTTAATTTCTAAGATTTTTATGAACCCAAGTGGAAGAAAATGTAACCCTTATTGTGCTGGAAAAATGACAATTTTACCTTGATGATGTCAGCATGGTTATAACAGCATGTAGATAGATGGGAGTGGAAGTGGATCCGTGGAAAAAAAATATAATTTAAGGTGAAATTGAGTAAAAATAGATGGTGGTGGGTGGATAATTATTGTTTATTTTATTTATTTATTTTTAGTTTATTATTGCGCTCATCGTTATAGTCATAAGAAATCATAGGTAACTTTATAAGCCCTTTCCAGCAGCAGGGAAAAGCAAAAGCCTTTAATTATAAAATTAATTAGAATTGACGAAGCAGCAGTAACTCTTGCAAACAACTGTTTCATTTCAACGGTTATATGATCAATCGATCTCTATCCTGATTCCTGGAGTTCCTGTCTCTCACTCTCTCTCTCTCTCTCTGTGACAACCTAAACAGCAAACTCAAAAACACGAAGAAATTCTCCCTTACAAGACACTTCTTGTTCGATCTTTTCTTTTCTTTTCTTTTTTCTTTTTTGTTTCCTTGACATATAAATAAAACGAACGACAAATACCCAACAAAGCTAGCGCTCATTGTATAACAAACTGATATTGTCTCGAATAGAAGAGAATTCAATTGATGGCGAGCGGGGATCTGGAACGAGGAAAGAATATTAGTAACAATAACAACAATAGAAGCAGTTACAGTTCAGGCTCGTATTATGTAGAGCCAGCGAGTGATCAGCAATGGACTTCTTGGCTGATCCCAATGTTTGTCGTGGCCAACGTTGCTGTTTTCATCGTGGCCATGTATATTAACAACTGTCCCAAGAATAACTGGGAAGGTGGCAGGGGTTGTGTTGCTAGGTTCCTTGGCAGGCTTTCCTTTGAGCCTCTAAAAGAGAATCCTCTCTTCGGCCCTTCTTCTTCTACGTGAGTCTCATTTTCTTTCTACTTTTTATGTGTTGTTGCATGGATTGCTTTTTATGTATTTCCCTTTTACCTGCCGTTTAGTGATTTCGGTTTCTCTCAGTGGTGGGGTTTTTTAATTCGGAAGGTGAGAGTAGAAATCTGACTAATGCAATTTGATTGGGATAGTTGTTTTGTTCCATGAAATTTGTGTTGTATGTTATTGAATGTTTATTTATAATTCCCCCAATCTAACTGTGTCTAATTTTTTGTGGATTTTGATTAGTTGAAGTGAGTTTCATGGCTTAATTTGTCGTTAAAATACAAAATTTGGGACTAGACTTGGTAGGATTAGGAAATTTGTTTCTTGTTTACTGATGTTGTGGACGGGGCATTCTGTTATCTGAGTAGATCCAGATGAGCGTATAAAGGTAGCTTAAGTGTGTTCGTTGATTCTTCTCCATCTTAGTTTGTGAGTCTATTGCTTATTTTTGTTTAAGAAAATTGAGTTGGGATTAAGGTAGGTTATAGGGGAATGTAGGCTTGCAAGTAATAGCCACTAGAGGGGGGAAGTAGGTCTACCTGTTGCTGGCCTAAAAGTCTGCATCCGATGCAAGTTGGGAAATATGTACTGATTTGCTTTATGAATACCTCCATCGACTGTGATAAGTTTGTGCCAATAATCTTGAGAACATACCTGGAGCTTTAACAAATATTGAATTTGGGGATTTTTTTTTACTCTTTCCGTTACCTCATGTATTTGAAAATCAACAACTAATTGTTTTTGGGGCAAATTGTTGGTCAATTATTTTCGTTTTTCTGTTGTCTGAGACTTACTTAGTAAACTGTAGGATTGCTTTTTAGCCATTACAAATAAGTTATAATCATGCTGCTTCTTTATGCTGGAAGTGCGTGGCGGAAGACTGTGAACCTAGTTCTTTCAATTTGGTCATTCTGATTCTATATTCTGTCAATTGGAATTGAGGGCTTGGAAGTGAAAACTTTATTTGTTTTGAGGAAAACCCTCCTTTAGAACTGTGATTCTGGTTGATTTTAATTTATTTCCACTTGCTTGTGCAGATTGCAGAAGTTGGGAGCTCTGGAGTGGGACAGGGTTGTGCATGAACACCAAGGATGGAGACTCATCACCTGTATCTGGTTACATGCTGGTGTCATTCATTTACTTGCAAATATGTTAAGCTTGGTCTTTATTGGGATTCGCCTTGAACAGCAATTTGGATTTGGTATGTCACAAACTTTCATGTCGTTAAATATGAACTTTAGCCTTACTTACAAAATAGTTTGGTATTTCTTGTTGAATTATCTTTCCCCTTATTTGTTAAAGACATATTGCTTGACTTTGGTGCTTAGGTCTCTACTCTTCTGAAAGGGGCAGTAACATGTCATCAGGAAAAGTTAGTGGCATTGATCTGTATGCACTTGGTTGTTGCATTAGAATTGCATTTCCTGACTCATGATATTAAACAGTAAATCTGTGACATTCACTGGAACTACTATCTCATAAATGAATATTTCTTTTGCACTCAGCACTAGACATTAACAAAGTGGAAGTATTTAATACCATGGCCGAAAATTATGTCAGTTTCTCCTGATTCTAGAATTTTCTTGTCAATGCTTATATTGTTTTATGTAGTTGCTATGTATTGTTGCTGAATTCTAACATCTTTTGTAACATGGGCAGTGCGCGTTGGCTTTGTCTACTTGTTGTCAGGATTTGGCGGGAGCATATTATCTGCTCTTTTTATTCAACGCAGTATCTCTGTTGGTGCTTCTGGTGCTTTATTTGGACTTCTGGGAGCTATGTTATCTGAGCTTCTAGCTAACTGGTCAATTTATACTAACAAGGTTGCTGCTACCCTTCTTTTATTTGTGGAAAATGCACATATTAATTTTTTTTTTTCCTGTAATGAAGAAACAGCAATATTTTTTTTTTTGGCTTTTAATTCAAATACTGGCGCTCAATTGTTATTTCTTTTTGGCTTTTACTTCAAATACTGGCACTCAATTGTTATTTCTTGAGTCTAGAGCTACTTGTCCTAGAAACCTGAGACCACGAATTTTAGTTACTTGCAAAATATTCAGGGTAAAGGAATTTGAATTTTGAAGCTAATGTGCCAAACTGGAAAAATGAAAATAAAAGAGCTGTGGACTCTGGATTAGAAATGAAAATAAAAGTGGTAGGTTTCTTATGACAATTTTGTTGCTTTCCTTATCTTGCAGGCTGCAGCTCTATTGACTCTTGTGGTCATTATTGCCATTAACTTGGCTGTTGGAATTCTTCCTCATGTTGACAATTTTGCACACATCGGAGGTTTCATGGCTGGTTTCCTCCTAGGGTTTGTTTTGCTACTTCGTCCTCAATTTGGGTGGGCAGAGCGCCACCAACTTCCTGCTCAAGCCCGTGTGAAATCTAGGCATAATCCTTACCAATATGTGCTCTGTATCGTGGCCCTCGTTTTGCTTATCGTTGGGTAAGTCCAATATCTCAGATCCTAATTTATGATCGGAGAGCATCACAGAGGACTGAAAGAATTTCCTCCGTCTCTTTTCCGGTGACATTTGTAGCATCTTCCATACATTACATTGGTTTCATATAAACGAGTTTTGATGTTAGTTTTAAGGTGTAAATGAACACAAACATTCAGCATTTGACAAAATCTGACGGCACAATTTTCATATTGAACATTGCAGATTTACGGTGGGATTGGTGATGCTCTTCAGAGGAGAGAATGGAAATGATCACTGCAGCTGGTGCCATTACCTAAGCTGTGTACCTACCTCGAAATGGAAATGCGGGAACTGATTTTACTAAGTAGTGCTTTGTATTAACCTTGCCATATTGCCTTTTTTTTTTTTGTTTGAATTATAATCATTTGTTTATTACTTTTTACTTTTCTCACTTGTGTAAATGCGTAGACTTGGATCATGGAAAATTTGATTATATCGGGTTTATAAATTTATATCATATGGGAATATCATCCCATTGTATGTTACGTATACCATTTAGAAATTCTACAAAGATGATGTATTGCACATTTATTTTTAGGTTCAGCATTATATTCTTTTCCAAGTATCAAGAATCCATACTGCATCTGTTACTTGTTTTAAAGAACCCGTCAAATTATCGGAGAAAATTATGGTGCAACGGTAATACGGTACCACCGTTGCACTCAGCCATTGGATCCCATTGGATTCATTCATCCAAGTGGATCTAACGGCTGGATGCAACGGTGATAACGTTGCACCGTAGCCGGACCCTTATCGATTTTTCTTCTATTTTAATAAATCTTTTTTTAATTAAAATTTTAAAAATTAAAATTGTTCGGTCAATTTCAAGTTCGTCAAATAATGACGTAATGTGAAAAACGGAAAATTGAAACTTCTGGCGTCGCCCGGACTCGAACCGGAGACCTTCAGTGTGTTAGACTAACGTGATAACCAACTACACCACGACACCTTACTGGCATTTTATTTTCCTATTTTAAGAATCTAATCAAAACACTGGCATTTTATGTATTATTTATACACCTATTTCTATGTAAGGCATGATAAAATAACTTTAAAAACTCAAATCATAGGAAAATTCTAATCTATTTTTAATATCCTACCATCCAACGTTGACCTTTGCATGTGGACTCTAGGTAGCCTATCCAAATTCTTTTCATTGGATACAATTTCCTCAAGTTCAATTAGTAAAATCTGCTTTTGGTACGTAACTAACTGTGGAAAACGTTTTCCAATAAATTGTTGTTATTACCATTTATAGCGGGGAGTTGCCCAGCCTGGCCGGCTAGACAACAGCACATTTTCCAGTTGACCGGATACGTTGGTTGAGATTGAAATCTGAGGGCCATCACATCACCTGACAGCAACCAAAATTCAAAGCTAGTGGCAGGACACGGGCTCCATCGCTTGATAATGAAATGATGAACTAATCTCTCTCCATTTCATTCAAAATGTAAATGCTTGAATCTTTAGAAAATACAGCCACACGTGACCGACCGCGGCTCAACCAGGCTGGCAATGGCATTCGCTTCAATTTCAGTTATTCATCTATCCCCACAACCGACATCATCGTTACCAAATTGTACTTTGTACGCTTTCCCGGACAATATGAACCTTCCAGACTCTTAATAAAAATTTTAAGACTGTTTTGAATCAAAGCACTAGCATACATAATTTGCAAGAACATGCAGTAATATAATGAATGGTAGGGTCCAAAGGCGGCAAAAGTTACATTCATTAGATATTAGACGGTCACAGTGAAGTGTGAGATTCAGATCCATAATTAAAATCCTGAACGGAGGAAACTCGATGTCTCTTGGACAGCGGACAACACAAGCAAGCTAACTACAAAAGTTAATACAGCTTAAACGCTACAAGGAGGAGGATGTATTTAGAATCTCTGCCCAACAGGCATTCCGAAGCTGTCAAGACGACCGGATCCTGGATATGCTTTGTTTGTAAAGTTCGCATGCAAAGCAGTAAACCTCTGGGCACTTGATTTTGATTCGGCAAATGTGTGAATGGAATACCGTTTTGCTGAACTGGATCTTTCGTACTGTGGCCTTTGTTTCGGAGCACTGAGAGACCTCACCTTGGCTCTTGATGATTCTGTGTAGGCCATGTAGTTTGGATGGTCTGAGTAACCGCTTAGACAGCTTTGTGAACTGTAACTCTTCGTGGGAGTGAAGGGGCTTCTCTTTGAACTACCACCTCTTGATGAAGCAGAATAGAATTGTGGGCTATTTTCTGCAGTGCAGAAATCCTCAACCTCATGAGAGAATTTCAAGGGGCTTAAAGATTGAACTTCACATGAAGATGGACTTGGTTCAATTTGGTGGGCGGTTGAGTCTTTCGAAGAAGTGAAGCTATGACTATAATGATCTGATGACACTGTAAGATGGGAAGAGTGAAATAGGTTTCTGCGTTTGGGTGTAAAGTGCATTTTCCCAGTATCAATTTCAAGGATTTTGTCACTCCTCTCATCATCTATAGCACCAATCTTTGTTGGTGCTGCCTTTTGGTTCTTGGATCGATTATCCATCTGACTTTCTGGCCAATTCCAACTTACATGGGCTTTTTCATGATGAACATTGACCCTGCCATTTGATTTTGATCCATTTTTCTGCATTCATTAATGTGCTTATTAGTTCTGAAATGACATTCAAATTGGATTAAAGAAAAGAGTGAAGGGCAAAGAAAGAGAATGCACCTTAAGCGCTGATGATACTTCACATTTTGAATTCTTTGATCGGATGGAATGTTCAAATTTTTCAGGGGTTGGTGGTCCCTGCACATGATGTGAAACTCAATAAATTTACATAATTAATGCAAAATGAATGAAACTATAAAACTGTAACTGGGAATGCTCCTAAGCAAATAAAGCCATAAATTTGCCCACAGTGCAGAAAAATTACTGGAAAAATTAGATCTGCATCATGACAGGGTTTCTAGATTTTCCTAGTGATTGGTAGTGTACGAAAGTTTCTTTAGGATCTTAACAACTCTTAAGGATCTTAACAAATCTTTGCCGCTTTAACCAAAAAACATTAAGGTATAGTATGCAACCAGTTGGCCTTAATGCATACAACTACTTTTGAAGTTACAATTAATTGCATAAAAAAGCTTGCTTGATATATTGCAGCTACTTTTTGTAAGTTCCAAGTGTCATTAGCTTCACTAAAATTCATAAACTTAAAAGATGCACTGAAAAGTTGTCTAGAGAACAAAAAGAAAAGTTGCCTGGTGCCCCACAGTCATAAAGTGTGCATCACTTGCCCACAAAGAAATTACAGAAAAATTCAAATATTGGGGGGAAAATGAATTTTGCTTACCGGCTGCTGGAAATGTGAAGATTTGCCACTTGAATGGGAAGATTCAGATATTTGAGCCCGTCCTGCACGAGCACGTGCCTGGGCTCTCAGCAATGCTTGCATTCGCTGAAGCCACTCTGCTGTTCTTTTCCGCTCAATATGACCTCTTACAAGTGCCTGAAGCCTAACCAAACCTCTCAATGCTCGCAAAGCCCTCCTTGCCTTCAAAATGTCCATGGGAGATAGGGTTACTAACCAAACTCATAATCACAATGCAACTAAGCAAATGGAATAATAATGAATTGCTTATCACATTAACAAATTCAATAAAGGCAAAGCTGCAATGGACCACCATCTGATTAAGATCACAAGAACATTATAGCGACCTATCATTCAAGAGTCAAGGCATACAGAAGAGGACCACACTGTTTCATCATTAAAAAAACCATAGATTGCAGGATACCTTTTAGAACAAGGCGCCTAAACTAACATGAACGAAAAATTTAAAGGAAACGGGCTCTATGAGTAGTACATATCTTTTTCTTCAATCTAGCCCTCTCAGAAAAGAAAATCTGACAATTAACATCAAATTGACAACGACATCTAACTGGCCGCCCAATTAGAAGAAAAGGGTTATGTTCATACGAGAGTCTGACTATTTTGTTAAATTAATCCAACATTGAAGTGCCTCAACCAACCCAAACTTTGTAGCTAAAAAGTCATGCAAATGCACTTAAGGAAACACATACACACAACAAACTTTCCACTGGTTTGGACCCACCAACTGCTCCAAAAGCCCAAAAGATGTCAAAGTTGGAGCGTTGGACTCCGGTCTTCAAATTCCTCAAAAACTTCATGCACAGACTCCCAAGATGAACAATCAAATTGTTTTAATACATAAAGGCGGTGTTATACTTCTCTCTTCATTGTTTGACTAAATTATACTCCATGATCCATAGGTTAATAATATGCTTCACTATCCAGTTGGTTCAAACCAAATGAACTAGTCCAATTAAATATTTTCAAGTGTATCATGTAACAGAACTTAACAGGGAACCAGCTGGCGGTCAATACTTAATTCTACATTTATTATGTATGCAAACTGTAGCCCCTCTTTAAGAACCCGTTACTATGAAGCAGGTGATTCAATACAAGACATCATCACCATCATCAAGCCGTATGAATTATGAAACCGCCACAACGACGGAAATAAAAGGGAAGCACACAGTTTTCGGGGTAGTGCGCATTGCGCACCCAGATGCATGGCAGCGACAAGTCAGTAGAAAATTGAATCCTATAAGAGGAGAGAGTAAATGCTGGATTAAGCATGGGCAGTCTGCTCTGGTTGCCACTTGCCAAAAGGTATTTAGAAGAAAGGAAACGAAGGGAATAATTTTACCATGCAGAGAAATGAATTTGAGAAGGACGTGTTTTGCCTGATTCGTATAAAGAGAGCCAGGACTTCGGAAAACGACGTTAAAACTTTTAATTATATCGTCGTCTTCTCTTCGCGGTTGAAGAAGAAGAAGAATAAAAAGCTGTAAGATGACACGTGTCAACTAAGCAGCCATGTCTGATGCAAAATCCAACTCTGAACCCGTAGCTGTTTTCTTTTAACATCAAAATCCATGGCGACCATAGCTTTTTTCTTTTAACAAAAATAAAGTAATAATAATAAAATAAAATACGTACCAAGTAACCACGAAAAGCCGACTGTATCTTAATCGCTGCCGGCTCATCGAGGGTCCCACCGCAACCACCGACGTAAGCAGAGGGGAAGTCACCGCACCTACCGCTGTTGCTCGTAAGCCTGACAACGGCCGCTGCAGCGTGGGCTGCAGCGACCGCGGCCTCGGCAACCGCAGCGGTGGCCGCGGCCACGGCGATCGCGTGCTTGTTGGCGTCCTCGCATTCCGAGGACGGAGTATCATCAGCTCTAGTCTCTCGTTCGTTCAACTTCAACGAGCTGTGCTTAACAGTAGCTTCTCGGGAGGAGTCTTTTTCTCTGTAAGACTTGACGAAGCTCCACCGGCGTTTCTCCTTGGTATTTGGCTGAGATGGGGAGTGTGTCGGGTCGGGCTTTTTTAGCCCGAGAATGCTGCGAAACCACTTCGTGGCTTTGCCCATTGTGGTGGTCTAGTGAGTGTTTTTAGTTTTGGAGTTGCATGAGAGAGAGAGAGAGAGAGAGAGAGAGAGAGAGAGAGAGGAGAGTTTGAGTTGAGTGTAGTGTGAAAGGGGGAAGAGTTTGTGGGTTGTATTAAAAATGATGGGAACGCGAGTTATTCTCACAAGGGTCCTTATAGATTTGTAAAACAATAAATTAGTCTATTTATTTACCATTTATCTCAACTTAGTCCTACTATGGTGCTATACAATATACCATAAGGATTCTTTCACCAAAATTAGCAGATTTATAGACTTTTACTCTTACATCCGTAGCACCCCCACTCTAGCGGGCAAAAGGTATGCTTGAAACCTTTGATGCCTGAGTCATTATTTAAGTCGATAAAAAGATCGTCAGTTGACTCATAGGAGGTAATATAACAATGAAATTTAAAAAAAAATCAATTATATTAGTTGATGTTATTGAAAGAAAAAAAAAATTGGGACAACTATGTAAAATCAATACAAGAGTTGAGGTTTTTTAGTATGTGCCTTTTAGGAAAGAAAATAATTAATCAGGACAAATTTGTAAAGTAATAATGTGATGTGAGAAAACAAACACTGAACACATTAATTAAATAAAAAATAAAATAAAATCTCGCAGAGTCAATTGCCTACCTGCAAGGTAATCATAACTTGTTAGAAGAGCTCTCACCTTCATTAATTGGAAAAAAAAAAAAAAGGAATGAGAAAAAAGTTTATTATAAGTTGCCGCCAACAGAGAATCACTTATATACTCGTACTCACGTATTTAAATTCTGAATTTTAAACTTTGAATACCGTATATATTTAAACTTCAATTTTAATTTTATGCCCCAACTTAACAATAGGTTATATTTTTCAATGTGACAAAGTAATTCCGCCCGCATATAATTTTTAAATGGACCAAAGGAGTGATAAATTTGGGACAAATAGTAACTTTGGAGATGGTTTGGTAATTGTTGCAAATCAACCGTAATGTGTTTGATGATAACCAAATGGGAACAATTAGGATGGACGAAAAGCAATGAAAGAGGTTATTGGTGTGCTTGTATGGTCGCCGCCGCGTGTAGCGAACGTGCCAGAGAAACACGAGCGGTCAATACCCAATCGCAGCTAATAACGGAATTATTTTTAACCGGAGTCCGCAAATTACCGCATTACTAGGTCTTTGTGGTTTACAAATCCGAGTGTACATCACGTTAAATCACGTCTAATCAATCAATTTCTTTTTCCCACGTAAATAAAAGAGAAATTATCATTTGTATATTCTTAATATATTCCATTATAAAAAATACTACAATATTTTGAGAGTGTATCAATCGTCCATCCTAAGTTGACAAAATGTATCAGCTGACCACCAAACCGTTAGTTACCGTTTAAGTATGATGACGTCAGAAAGGTAATTTAATCTTTTCATATGATACAAGTGATAATTTAAGGATATACAAGTGATAAAAAGAGAATTTAAGGGTATACAAGTGATAATTTTTAAGGGTAAAATCATCAATTCACTGTAACTCCGTTAACTTTCAAACGGCAACTAACGGTTTGGTGGTCGGCTGATATATTTTGTCAACTAAAGGTGGATGATTGATACACCCTCAAAGTATTGTAGTATTTTTTATAACAGAGTAAATATAGGATATATGAATGATAATTTCTCTAAATAAAATAATAAATTTAGATAGGGAAATGCCCCGGCGAAATTGATAACTATCAATTATCAATCTTTATTTTTAAAGTAAACCAATTGATTACTTTTGTGCTTAGATTTATGTCATTTATGAGTAATGTTGCCCATTTTAGTGGGCACTCTATTTTTTAAATTTTAATATATCGGTAATTATAATGGGTCCGGTTATGCTGGAGCATGCATACAACGGTTAGGTGTATGTTGTTATAATTATTTCAAAATTTTCACATACATCCAACGGTTGATGTGGCTACGCCACATCGAAGATGCTCCAACATAACTGCAACCTTATATAAATTAAAAGATAAACTTATTTTATTTTTATAATAATAAAGTAAGTAGACCCGGCAAAACTTGAAAAAAATAATCCTCAAATGACTTATAAGGTTTTAATATGTTGAGTAATTTTTGCTTTGGATTGAAGGAATTCAATTTTTTTTTTATAATTTTATTGTTAGGGGTTCTTCTAACCAAGTTTTGGGTCTTAGATTGTCTTACATGAAACCTAAATACTGTACTTGAGCCCGATCTAATTTATATATTTGAGCATAATATAGCCAACTTTGATCCTTTTAATGTATCTTACTAACCTTCAACTCTAAACAAAAATGCCAATGAGCTTACAAGTCCATTGGTGCCCACCCGTATACCCAATTTTAAATTAGTGAGGACAGAATTGTGTTTACGGTTGATTTCAGTTAATCTTAACATTATTCTAATCATAATCGTTAGTATCTTTGTAATTTTAACATATTAATATTTTTTTCCAAAAATATATATGATCACTGCATTCATGGTTTGTTTTTTAAATTTATTTAAGCGAGCATTATTGTTGAATTATTTATTAGACTGAGTATTAGGACTGATGAAACTGGAGACTCAAAGTAAATTATCCTACTTCTTCAAATAAATAATAAAAAAAAAAAGATAAGACATAAGATGACCATCTAAATTATCTCACTAATCCTACGAAGTCATGAAAATAACTCATATACCCCTTATTTGAAAGTAATTGAAAAGCAAAGTTCAGAAGGGTAAATATCATGTTTTGTACATTATAAACACCAATTTTTTTTTTCTTTTTTAGCTTATCACAAGAGTTTGTAAAGTGTATCATTTTTTTCACTTTTTTATTAGATAATCTAACATAATATAAAGGATTTAATAAAATATCGATAAATTAACTATTTTATCCATGAACATAAAATGACTATATAATCATGGCTAAACAACCAAAAGAAAAAATATTTCATTTTGTATCTGTTGGGATCAATAATGGCTACAAAATTAGCTATATAAACTCATCAAACTTTCTAATATAAAGATATAAAATCATCAAAATAAGTACTCCAACTAATTTATAGCTCATTTACTGCATAAATCAAGAACCATGTTCATATATTATCTTTGATAACAATAAATCACCAATAGAAATAGTCATAATTATTCAAAATACATTCATTATAAGCATAAAACTAGTTATGAGAAATTTCGAACATTATACTACTAAAAATAACAATGTAAAATCAGTAATGGAGGGTTTATAGTTTGTTTCCATCAATTCAAAATAATAATACATTTCAAAAGTATTCAAAATAACAACTAACAAATAATCTTTTTACATTTATATGCAAAATAGTTGTTTTGCTAATATCATGTTAAATTTTTCTAACATTGTTATTAGGAAAATAAAAGAGATATTATCATTTTACTACCAAACGTTTGTGTCATTATCAATTCACTGTCATTCCGTTAAGAAAACGTTAATGTTCAACATAAATTGAGTTAAAAGTCAATTTTACCCCATGACCATAAAAGACAATTTTACCCTTTGTAATTCAAGTATTAATTGCAACTAAAAAAATAACAATTTAATTAAGGAAAAATTAATGAACAATAAGCCAATAAAAAAGAAGAAGTCAACAACTCATAGTGGAGAGAACAAGCAGTAGTGGAGACGGTTGTGAGTCAGCAGCGAGGGAGAGAGACAGATTGGAGATGGAGGTTTCACAGTGAGAGAGGGATTGATTTTAGGGTTTAATTTCCTAATTCTTTAATCTTTAATTATTTCTCCAAAACACAGCGTTTATGTTTCAACTTGAAAATGACTTTAATGCACTTTATAGTTGAAAATGTCTTTGATACCCTTATAACATCAGTAATACATTAATAAATTTTTACCGTTCTTAACAGAATGATAGGAAATTGATAACGATGTAAATATTTGGTAGTAAAATATACTTTTTGGCAAATCATGGTCCTAATTCAGAATAACTTTAGTAGCAAAATGATAATATTAAAAAAAAGTGATATATTTTATAAATTTTAAGTATGAAATTAAGAAAAAAAATTAATATATTTTTGGTAAAGTACGAAAGTAGAATATTTTCCCAATTTAGAACGCAGATCCACTGCTACTTGTCACTTGATGATCACATGATGAAACCGTAAAAAATGGGGCCACAACATCGGTTGATCAGATCAAGGGAGAAAAATCTTTGCGAAAATGATGGCTCGTGATCCGAGCAGGTGGCTAATCAGGTGGATACGGATGGATCCGGCCAATCATAGTTTCTCATTTTCTCTCTGATGGTTTCATTATTTAGTCACTTTCTCATTTTTGGACATGCCCTAAATCCCACACCCCAATTTTAAAGTCCAGATTTCTAGGTGCTTTGATAATAGAAGAACATATTTTCCATCCAAGCTAGTGAAAGAAATATCTATCCTTAACATAATTAATTATACACACACACACACATAAATTATTTGACTATTAGATTAAAAAAAGAATGAAAGGCGAAGATTAGAGAATATGAGCTACTAATTATAATAATATTTTTGTCTCTCCTCTTTCAGTGTTTTTTCTCTTTATCCTATTTACTCGTTTATCTCTCCTATATTGCACATCGAAATAAATAAATAAAAAAGAAAATTAAAACCCTCAAAATCAACTCCTTTTAAGTCTTATGCAGTTGGAGGAATTAAAATGGTGAGCAATCAAATTTAGAACAGGCTTTCAATAAAATATTTCATTTATAAAATCTAGTTTTTCTCTCCTATTTTCAGCTTATCTGGTTGTTAAAAGGTAAAGACCTTGGTATAAATATACGGTTTTAAAATTTGGAATTAAAATATTTATTTTGCCCATGGCATTTTTGATATTTTTATGCAACTTTTCTGCATAAATCCATGCAAATCAACGTGACGAGGGACATGAAATGCTTTTGTTCGTCTTTTACGATTTTGATTGCTTGAAGCTGAAAAGTTTTTTTAGATTTGATAGGAAAAAATAATTAATTACTGTAGGATGGGACCTACCTACATTATTTGTTGGATTTAGTTTTAAAAGTAACTTTAGTGCTGATTTTTTTAATTAATAATTTATATCCTCCAATCTTCATTTTTCATTTTTAATAATTTAACAATCAAAATTTGTGTTTATAATTGTATCTAAAATTATACCTCTTGAACTCACCTCATGCATATTGTGTTTTTTAAATTTTTTAAAGTTACATTTATTATAAATTATAATAAAAAATTTTAGTATAAAAATAAGTATTAAAATAATGAGACTAAGTTAGGTTCAATAAATAAATTTTACTTAATTATAAATTACGTTAAATACAATTTTAAAAGATCCCATATTTTCATACGAGAATCCAACTGTTGGTCTCATAATTGTGAGAGAGGAACAGCCAAAGGCCGAGTGGGGATGAAACATTTTTGTTTTCTTCTTAATTTGTAATTATGTTTTGCACAAAATGTTGTCGGGTTCATTACGCTATCATATCACACGTCCGTGATGGGACACGACTCTTTTAGGGCGGATGAAACGACGTCGGGATTCGAACTGGTCACGGGTTAAAAAAATTTATTGGAAACATAATATTAACGTGCGGTTGCTTCTTCCGAAACAGCAGAGACTGAACGCTGAGGCTCTCTGAAAAAGAAGCTGCGTTCTGTAAGGGCTGAAACGTATCTAGGATCTCTCAGAAATCTTGCACTTGCAATGCGAGTGTCCTTTTGACAATTTGTTAGGTTCACGCACGGCAAAATGCCAAGCCACCGGCGGGAGCAGCTCAACCCTAGGAAGTTGTCTATGCCCCACAACGTGCTAAAACTAAAAAAAATTCATTATCGTATTATTATTTTTTAAATTTATCATTACTTTATAATTTAAGAAAATTATTAGTTATATACCCTTAAATGATACCGGTATCAAACGTGTTAGAATACTTTTCAAGCATGTCACTCGTATACCCTAAGTTGACAAAACACTTCTGCCGTTAACTACCGTTTGCAAGCGCTGACATCATAAGGGTAATATAGTATTTAAAAAAAAAACGACATGTCATCCCATTTACTTAGTAAAAAATGATATGTCAAGTGATATATATTGATAAAAATGACATGTCGTCCCATTTATCGGATAATTGTTAATAATTACTAAAAAAAACTACTTTATATCCGAATCTACTCCTCCAACTTCCAACTGAAATTTTTTATGGTATAATATGTATAATTGTAAATAATATTTTAATAATTTTTTATGGTATAATATGTATATTTTTTACGGATAATTGTTAATAATATATACCATTAATAATTCATATTTTTTAATAAAAAATGTATTGTTAATAACAAAATAAAAAAATTGTGTATTGAAAATTTACGTTAATTTTTAGGGTAAATTTATATTTTTACCTCATTTTTAATTTCAACGACGAAATAGTCAATTTGCTACAATTCTGTTAACTTTCTAACAGAAGTTAACGGATTGGTGGACGGTAGAAGTGTTTTGTCAACTTATGGTATACGAGTGATATATTTGAAAAGTATTGTAGCACGTTTGATACGGGTGTCATTTAAGGGTATATGGTTGATAATTTCCCTATAATTTATTATTATTTCTAAATGAGAAATTATCAGTCATATACATTTAAATGACACCCGTATCGAACGTGTGTGAATACTTTTCAAGTGTATCACTCGTATTCCCTAAGTTGACAAAACACTTCTGCCGTCCACCATTCCGTTAACTTTCGTTTACAAGCGCTGACATCATAAGGGTAATTTAGTCTTTTAAGGCCGACGAAACTTTGATAAAAAAAATGACATGTCATTTCATCTAATTTACCTAGTAAAAAATGACATGTCATATGATATATATTGATAAAAATGACATGTCATCTCATTTATCGGATAATTGTTAATAATTACTAAAAAAAACTATTTTACAACTGAATCTACTCCTCCAAAATTTAACCTAAATTTTTGAAGATCTACTCCTCCAAGGTCCAACTGAAAATTTTTATGGTATAATATGTATAATTGTAAATAATATGTTGTTAATAATTTTTTATGGATAATTATTAATAATACATACCATTAATAATTCATTTTTTTAATCAAACAAATATATTGGTAATAACAAAAAAAATGTGTACTGAAAATTTACGTTAATTTTTGGGGTAATTTATATTTTTACCTCATTTTGAGTTTCAAGGGTAAAATAGTCAATTTGCTACAATTCTGTTAACTTTCTAACGGAAGTTAATGGAATGGTGGACGCCAGAAGTGTTTTGTCAACTTAGGGTATACGAGTGATACATTTGAAAAGTGTTCACACACGTTTGATACGAGTGTTATTTAAGGGTATATAGCTGATAATTTCCCTTTCTAAATAAACTCCCAACATCGTTACAAAATCTCTTTATAATTATTGCTAGTCTTAATCTCTATGAAACCTCACTATACCGTTAGAGTTAATTGTATTTTAAAATGTTATATATTTCTTTAAGATCTCTACAAAAATAACCTACGTATGTTATTTAGTTTTGAAAAATTATCCACCGACCACTTATTTTTTCACCGCTTTTCAAAAATAAATAATTTTTTTTTTTGCAACGCTCCACCTGAATTTAATATTTTTTTCATTGGTCAACTCTCGCTATAACACAATTATAACTTTGTTGACATCATAAGGGTAAAAATAGTCATTTCAAAACAACACAGTGGTGGACAAGTGCAAAACAATATAACTTAAAGTAGAGTTCAGTAAAAAAAATTAAGAATTGTGTATTTTTAAAAAAAATATGAAAAAAAATGTGGTCGATAAATAATTTATCTTTTACATTTGACTATTAAAAAGTCATTTATACAATATTCCGTTAATTTTCTTAACGGTTTCTAAATGTAAGTGGACGAGTGAAAAGAAATGTAATTTCAGGTGGATTTCAGTAAAAAAAAAAAAATTGTGTATTTTTAAAAAAGTTAGAAAAAATAGATGGACAGTGGATAATTTCCCTTTAATTTTTTCTTTCTTTTTCATGGTTATTGATCACCGTTGAATGCCTTGAAACTGTTGAAGTCAAATTGTGATCCCCCCCCCCCCCCCCCCCCCACAAACCATTAAGGTCAAATTGTTGATTTTATCTCAAAATTTCACATTCTATTCTTTTTATTCTCTACTTATTTTTTGTTATTCATCTCTCTTATTTTTTCAAAACAAATAATATTGTGTTCATAAGTTGTTGTTTTTAATTTTCTATAATAATTGTGTACTTGTTCATCGGTTGTAATTTTTAATAATTTGTTTATGTAGCAAGAAGTTTTCCAAAATAAGAATTGATAAAAATTTATTTAAGATCATACATGTCACAAGAAAAAAAAAAGACTAAATGGATTCATTCTATTATCTATGGAGAAATATATAATAGTAAATTTAGAATATTAAAATTAATTAATAATTTTACATCTTAAAAAGCAAAAAAGAAATTCACCTTAAATTAATAACTTTGTAATAAATTAATACATAAATACCTCAAAATTGTCAAAAGGCGTAACTAAAATATTCAGTGAAAGTCCTCCTAAAGAGCGAAACTGCCCTGCGGCCAGGAACCACCCATCATGCAATGCATTGTTATATATTTTATTATTTGGTCCTAGCAGCGCAATTTTTGTTCGGAAGAAAACCCATCGTGTGATTTAAATATGGTAGTAGGTCGACTGAATGTGAGAATCACCATGGTCAAACTTTCGACACAAAAGGAACGTCGGTGTTTTGAATTCTCTGCACGAGACGGTAGGTAAATAACAAAAAGTGCACGCGAGCCTTGTTGAATATACCAAAAAATTGAAAAGTTTCTACAAAAATTTAAGTGTAAATTATATATATATATATTTTTATATCTTTAAATTATTCTCCTTATTTTTAAATTTCAAATTATTTTATTTATATTTAAAAAATAAAAAAATATAAGTGGATTGGTAATTTTTGTTGTTGGTACCTTTAACAAAATAAAGGGGAGGTTTTTTTTGTTGTTGAAAATAATGAGAACTATTTTAAGGAATCATTTGAAATTAACCCAAAGTTAAACCACGTGCCGACGTGTTGCACGACAACACCAATAGTTTCTTAAAGATAAGAAAAGAAGTCCACTTTCCGGATCCCTTTTCGCTTTTGGTTTTGTCAGCATCGGGCCGGGGCTGTGCGGGTGAAACTATAGTTAGCCATGTGATAACAACGCGTGGCAACGAAAAACTTCGCGAGGAGCACGAGTTGGCGGTTCAAAGTGTCAAGAGCAGTTTGTCTATTTTGTGGTGCGTGTTTGGGTTGACCCCAGTCAACGACAGCATGTTCTTCTAATGCAGAGAGAAGAAAAGACATGCTGCTGGGCAACTGACTGTGATTCATTTTCGTTTTGTTTTGTGCAAATTTGACAAAGCTCATGGGTCAAAATTTGTCAGCGATTGTTTTTTTTTTTTTTTTTGTATTTACAATCAAATTATTATTTAAATTAATTTATATTAAATCTTACGAAACATTATCGAAATTCTTATTAATGTTCAAGTGACGATTACTTCACTCACATTTTATCATTCAATGACTCAGTAATTTCATAATTAACGTATTAAGCTCTCATAACACACTATGAAGGTACTGCCGCTATCGCACATGTGAGATGTGAGTGCATCAGCTCTATCCAAGGCCGAGTAGCTTTCGTTGCGATTGTTAAGACTGAGTGAACAAGCACAACGTACGTAGAGGAATTCGCAAGGCATAAAACTTGATAATAATTAACAAAACTTAGGCTTTTTTTGGGTACTGCTAAATTGTGGTGCCCCAAACACATATTAAGCTGTAGAGCAGCGGTCCCAAACGGGCCTTTAGTGGCTGCGCATGTTGAGTAGTACTACTATTACTAAGATCGAGTTTTTTAAAGTGTATTATTATAACAAATTTGTGACTGTAAAACAAATAAAAGGAAAAACCAAAACAAAATATGCCTGCATGGTTGAATAATGATCACATTTTTCCTTTCACTTTTTATACCGAGGTAGGGATTTGAGTCCTCCATATATTGTAAAAATATATTTTCTTTAAAATATATGAAACTAAGGGTTTGTTTGGAATTGCATTTGATTCTCAAGCAATCACTTTTACATTATATTTTGAAATAATCAGCTTTGGAAATATTTTAAAACATGTTTGGTAAATTTAGATTATGATACAATTACTTCTAAAATAATTTGTTAATTGTATTTGCTAAATCAATACTAAGACTAGAATATTTACATACGATGGCCAAAATGCACAAATTTTATTATATTATAATAGGATATAGAAACTTTACTTTTAATTAAAATTTTAAATGTATTTATTAATTACTTATCAAAATTGATATCAGTTTATATTTCCATAAATAAACTAATCTTATAAACAAATATTTATATAAAATAATCAAAAAGATATTAGAGGTTCCGTTTTTCGGCATCGGTGCCATCACTGGCATTCAAAAATATATACTGAAAATTGATTAATTAGGCACTACCCAACGGTCAAAATTTCTCCGGCATCGGAGGTTTGTGGCAACGAATGCACTACTTAAGTTCACGACCGCCATTAACGACCACTTAATAGCACTGATATCCAATGATTTGGCGAAATGATTATAGAAAACATTTTATTTTTTAAAATGATCACATGAACTCTTTTGGATAATTATGCTTGGATGAATTACAAATGAATCAATCTAATCCAACCTCCATAACCATTGCACCAAATCATAGGATGCATTCGTTGACAATTATTAGTAATAATAATAATTAATTATATTGTTTCAATTTTAGGATAATTTTGAAAATACATAATTAAAGTAAGGACAATTTAAGGATGAAATATCATAAAATCAGATTTTTAAAAAATTAAATTTTTAGACGCTAGTCAAGCTATTTTGATATGCTTTCAGAAGTTAGCACAAAATAGATTATTTGATAATTAAAATTTTAAACGATCAATTTTTAAAAATATTTATTAAAAACCTTTTAACAAATCTAAAGCCGTCCCAAATATCCTCTAAATCCAATGCGGGCTCGTTAGTGTTTTGATAATCATGTCATGTGTCAGATCGCTTGTCCAAGACGTTGTGCCTCCGATAGCCTGTATAGATATGAAAAGACTCAACATCACAGTTCTAGTTCTGGAGCTACGGTCCCTGGTAACTTTGACTAAATCAATCTGCCAACAAAGACAAAACGACAGGATGCGAGAATATATTCCAAAGGCTTGGAAGCTCATTGGCCACTGAGAACTAAAATGTAAGACTAAAGATAGCCCAGACCTGTATTATAAGAGATCACAGCTCTCTTATGCTTATTTATTCAAATCAATGATGGGTAAAATCTTCGGGGTTCTTCTCTTAGTTTCTTCAATTCTTCTGGTTGTGGAAATTGGGTGGATTTTGTTTACAAAATTAGCCTAAAGGTCTTCCAACTTCCCACTTTATGGTAGCTTTTTATATTCGGGATTTCTCTATTTTCTGCAAATGGTGGGAAAATATAGGAAGTGAGGCCCAAGGTGTGGCATAATAAATGTCAATGTCGTGATTATGATAAATTGCGAATGACTTCAACAACCCCCAACTACCCTAGAACTCTGAGGTATTAGAAACCAAAAATTCTGGAGGTGTAACGAAATTATCGGTGTGTCAAATAATTTGTCATAGATTGAAGGTCAAAAATGGGAACTTGAAGAATCATGGGCCCGAAACATTTTACCGAAAACTAGGCGCTGCAGAATACATTGTTGCATTGTGGAGAGACGCCTTGACTTGTATATACAACTGCTAATTGTTACTCTTGCTGCAGTCGCGAAAACTTGCAGCTCCATTTGTACAACTCATACCGACGGTTAAATCTTAATCCATCTCTTTGTAACAAATGCCATTGCTTGACATGGGAAGTTTGTATCGACTAGGACTTTCGACATCGGATTATATCACATCTACATGTACTACAAATTCATACTACGCTTTTTAATAATGTTGACAAACTAATCAACTACACGAGTTGCAAATTGAACTCATTTAATCTATTGTTGACTAGTGTAAGGGACCGTACATATTTTGCCTAATCCACATTGCAATATTAACACTCTGAGTTCTTTTCAACTGTTGCTGCACCATCTCTGCGGAGTAGGCCTGACATTCTTTGGATTATGACTTGAAATGATGGACGCTGATCCGGGTCACTGCTTGTGTCAATGATATGAATGTTTAGTTTGCATCGCCATGCCTATTGTTGATTAAGATGATGCAATGGATGTTACTCGAGTATGAAGTATGAAAATACCTTTGCCAGCAGTCGTGGATAATGGATTCTAGACGGGGATCAAGGCCTTCTGGTAGCTCCAATCTTCGATCCATGAAGCCAACAACTCCAACTACCTTTACAAATGGAAGGCAATGGTTTTTACGATGCTGGAACTAGAATGTGCATGCGAGAAGGTGCACAAGATGTAATGTGCATTTGGAAAGAAAATGACCTGCATCGAATTTAGGTTGTTCCATGGGATGGAGGCAGTCACCAGTTCCCATAAGATGACTCCAAAACTGAACACATCAGACCTATTAAACAATAGGGAATGGCATCAATTAGTGTAAAGCTCTTCATTTTGCATAAACCAGTCCATAAGAGACAACAAACTTTTAATAGCTAAAATACTTGTACGTAACTTGAATATCAGATTAGGACTTACTTCTCATTTGAAGGTTCACTTCTTAGGACTTCAGGGGCCATCCACTGAGGCTGTTGGTGCAACAAAATTCAAAACAGAGGGGAAACTAGTAGCATTAACACCTTCATCGGAAAAAAAAGGGCATTTAGCGAAGAAAATGAAGAAAAAACAAGAAAACATCATTACCGTTCCTCTCCCAGATTTTGCAGTCAAGTAGGTTGCATTCTTCAAACTTGACAGACCAAAGTCTCCAACCTTAGGGGAAAAAAAAAATAAAATTAACTGAATGAAGATCTTGACCATCCACTTGCTTCATTATTGGAAAGCATTAAACAGTGCTCATTACCTTGACAGTCCAGTTTTTGTCAACAAGCAAATTAGATGATTTTAGGTCCCTGTGTACTATTGGTGGATTTCTATGATGCAAATAGTTCATCCCTCTTGCCTGCAGTGGAAGGATTTGTATGACAGTTTGTTTGACAGCTAATGAAATCCAACCGTCTTACCCTTGAGTCTCTAGAAGAACACATAAAGTCACAAAAAAGAGAGAAAGAACATACAACGTCTAGGGCCATTCTCAAACGCCGCTTAATGTCTAATGCCTGGTAGTTTTTGTGAAGTGTTTTGAAAAGGCTTCCCCTGAAAATGCGAGAAATTCAACGTCAGTGACAAATAACCCACTCACAATAAGAGAAGCGATAGAGAAAATCTGGTGATAAGCATATTGCAATTAAGGGTGTATAAAATGCATCACAACCTTTACCAACACTAAGTAATACTAATCAATCATCCCCAAAATGAAATAAAACTGTTCATTACCTGGGTAAGAACTCTGTGACAATTCCAAGTCGCTCCTGTGAAGCCACTGCTCCCATGAACAACAATACATTTGGATGTCTCAGTTTTTTTATTATATCAATCTGTATAATATGAAAAACAACATTTGGGATCAGTTATCTCTTTTCTGGAATTAATATACAGTACTCAAAAGTTGCAAAAGTACCTCTTTTTGGTAGTTTTTTAAGGTGCCCTCAATGTATTCACTCCCAAAGTAAACCTTAACAGCAACATCCTAGTGAAACAAACAATTCTTAAAGTCAAACTAAAAATATTGATTCTCCACTTGCTCATATTAACAAATCCGAACTTGTGAATTATTGACCATACTGATCCATTCCAAATTCCGTGGTAAACAACAGCATATGAACCTGCAAGGCAAGAACAAATACACTTAATAACTATAACAAGCCAAAAACTTCTTTACACTCCATACCGACAAATTAGAGCAGAGACCTCTTCCACAAGGATGTTTTTAATATTTACAGCAGGCTAGATCAGTGAAATTATAGGCAACCCCAATAGTTACGTGTAAAGCGGAATTTGTTTTATAAAGAAACAGCTTATGGTGGATGGATGATGTGGACAGCAACACTGCTTGGAATTTACCTCAAAGGGGTCAATGCATGAGGAAAATTAAAAATTGTTAAAACTTAAACATATACACGACCTACTTTTAGTTTGTGCATTTAATCATGTGAATAAGAATGTAATGCCTTGAAAAGGAAATTCCATTTATTAATAGTACATTCTTTTTCCTCTTCAAAAAACAATGATGCTTAATAATTACAAATATGATAAAAACAACAACCTAACTTCAAAACATAATGGAGGGACTCGAACCATTAACTTTATTGCAGGGATATATGCAAATGTACAAATAAAGTTTACCTAGGCCAATCTCCTCACCCAATTGGAGATCTTCCCAGCGAATTCCACCATCTGTTGCACAGCTTGTCTCATTATCCCCTTTGCTTGATGAGCTTTCACGACTACGTGAGCTCTCACCTAAACTTGGATATTGTTTCCCATCTGGATCCAAATCATTAACATTATGGCCTGGCAATAATTCTCTGTGTCCGGTTGATGTACCACGATCATTGCACTCTCTTGAAAAAGCCAGGTCACAGAAGATCTCTTCAGAAGCATTTGGAAGCCTATGCTCACATATGTTTGCATTTGCATTTTCAGCCGCAAAAGAAGAATTTATTTTGCCCACGCATTTCGCCTTATCTTCACTACTACTTGTGTGCTGGTCTGGAAATCTAGAAGAATTGGGCTTATTTGTTATTTCATTGCAGAATGATTTGCACCTTAAACCATTTTGCCGAAGACTGCCATCATCTCCACCGACATAGGTGCCAGTTTCTCCGATGTGCAGCTTCTCTAAGACCTTTGCTGTCTGCATTAAATCCAACTAAAGAAATTGAGCAGGACGCTATTTTAAGATTAAGCAGTGCCAAAAGAAATTTAGATGTTCAGGTGACCTATCTTTTGTAGATTACAGTGCAACCAAGCTCAGAATTCCTTAAAAACTTAAAAATTTCAAATTCCAACTGGCATATACAATCAACAGCCAAATGTAATTCTAGAACCAATTTGACTAAACACGTGTATAAATTCTTAAGACAATTAAGAACACATGGTTAACTGGCCAAATGGAATTCAAAAGTCTCAAAATCATCATTATAACAGGCAGTAAGGGCATCTAAAGGAAAGGTAAGATGAAACTAAGTCAGTACAATTTTTGAAGGTTGAGCAATTTCAAATGCAGATTCATCCTTCCTGAAGCTCCTTCCTGCAGCTGTGCTTTCCTCATTATGGAAATTGGAATTCAATTTTTCTTCCTGAAACAAAGGAAATTACTTAGATACCTTACTCTACTGTTTATTATAGACTGAGATGTCAGACTAACCATTGTACCAGATTTCTCCAACTTAAAATCTTCAGTGTCTGTGGCATCCTTCTTGCTCCTGGAACTTTCGCTTGCATTGGACATATCATCTCCATGTCTCCGGAGCAGAAACTTTGATGCCTGATTAGTTCAATGATGCAATTGAATAATACTGTGAGAAGCTAAATAAAACTAGCACCAGAAAAGAGAGATGAAAAATAATACAAGTGTGTACATACGCACCAGATTGGTAACGGACGAAGCTATATTCGGCACTTGTGCAATTTGAGGCCGATGTGGTTGCCATTGAATCTTTTTCAAGTTTAATCCACGCATTTTACCACGATTCGGGTAGGGTCTTGGGTGTTGCGGATTGATACTATTGAATATTGCTGCATCACTTGAAACAGTGATAAAACCAGCAAGCTCACCATCTTCGTATAATGGACTTTTTGTCACAACGGCCATAAGGATTTCACCGGACCTCTTCTTGAAAGGAAACTGCCCTGACCATGATTGCCCAGAGGCCAGCCGTTCCATGATTTTCTTATGAGGGGAGTGGAATTCTTCAGCTATTAAAAATTCAGTTACTCTTTGCCCAAAGACTTCACGGTCCTTCCACCCGTAAAGACTTTCAGCAGAATGATTCCTGGAAAAAAAAAACAAAAATTCTTGATCTAAAAGTGATATGTGATGAAACTGAGCATGTCATGGAAGTATGTAAGGAATAAGAGCTATTCTTTTTCTTCTTGTTCATAGTAGTTGATTCCTGAACTAGGATGTAATTGCTACAAAATCAGAAAACTACGAGGTAAGAAGCAAGATGCAATTGCGCTGACCTGAGCACGTAAATATGATTTTTCAATGGGTTAAAGATCTTCTGGCCTCTACGCTCCTATCGCTACACTGTAACTTCAAACAACAGTCTATCAAGTAGAGAAGTACTGATCTTGTTGGGCTTAGACATACTAATAAATGTTCTTTACTTGTTCTAAGATCTCATTTGATAACAAAGAATATGTCGTAGTCCACTTCCTTTCTGTGCACAGATATGGAACTTTGAAAAACAAATCATCGCTACATTTTTGAAGGACAGACATATGACATGTACCTACGGTTAGCAATAACATCCATTGCTAATTCAGTATTACAGTTTGACGGGCAAATACAGAAGTTCCTTGAAGCAGATAAATTAATATTCAAGCACCACTCGTGCAGCTTCATTGATCCAATTAGAACACGGTGAGCACACTTCCATTCATCCACAAACTGGCAAAAAGCATACATGTATATATATAAGACTAATTTTAGCAACACTGGGAAAGCCTCAACTCGGGCACAGGATGAAAAATGAAAAATAACTAAGAAAATGCATCTGTAGAGGTTTAAACGAATTAACATTCCTTCTGAACTTGTGTGTCAAAAAGAACCACATAATCTTTACTCTTAAGAGTTCAATTATCAATTGTCAGCTTTAACTTTCATCATTCTTAAACAAAACGCTAATGCTAATTCAAAACTCCACTTTGCATCACCCAATCACATCAAATCTATCAAAGCTATTCCTCAATTAAATCCGACTTCCAAAACTTCCTCTTAAGAGGAACCCAACCCAGAATTAACATTGAACTCAACATGGAAACATGAGTAAATAAATAAATATAAAAATAAGACAAATAAATGAAACGGCATCCACACATACCAATAAATGATGTCCTCAGAAGATGCAGTGCATACATGAACCGCGTGTCCCATGGACTCCAGCACGCTTCTGTAGGGACCCACTTCGTTGAAGCACCCCGGCAAAGTCGAACTCCATGCGGCACCTGAATCTGACGTCGTCGCCACCTCGTCCACGTCATCATTTTTTCTCTTCTCTTGCAATAATAAATCGTTCAGCTCTCCTCTTAGCTTTGCATGACCCGCTTCCAAACCCTCAAACCGATCCAGAAGGTCTCTGTACAGACTCGGACCCGACTCGTCTCCCGCCATCTTAAGTCTCGACGTTTCCTCCGGTTGCTGACTCACTCCGTCTCTCGCCGGAGATGTGGGGTGTCCGTGTCCACTAAGCCTTTGTTAATACTTAACAATTTCGTTTATCGTCATAGCAATTAAATAGCAAAGGTGGTGCTCTCATAGTTTTAGTTCTGTTTATTACGTAGTTTTTGTTTTTTTAACTCGTCAGAACTTCTAAGTGGTTGCCACGTGTCCCCGGCCGGCAAAAGAAAGCTATCAGGTCTCTACAGGTGTAACATTGGGGAAGGGGAAGCCAGAGGTGGGAGATTCTTTTTTTTTTAAGAATTGGAGTTTCCTATTGGCTAGAACTAAACCCAGACCACAAGCGGTTACTTTCGTTAGTCAAGCTTGATCTCCGAAAATGCCCCTGGGTTTTGAAGTTTTTACGTGATCGCGCCTTGCCGCCATTGGTTTGAATCAAAGCAAGTTTGTATGGGGTTAGGTTGCTTGCACTCAACTACATCCAATTATTTTACACCTTGTAGACGTGGAGCTCGTGGTCTAAATCTAAAAGAAATGATCAGCCTGTAATTTATTAATATTTGATTGTGTAATCGATTTGTGCCGTTCGATGTATCGAACCAATTCGATTGGGAGCATCGGACGGTCGGGACGGCAAGACGACGTCGTGAAAATGGATGTTGATCAGGGCTGTTTGGCGAAAAAACCCCCGAGACACTGATTGATGCTTGCTAATGTACAACGAATAATGATTATGCCAACTGTACATGCACTATTTTTATTTTTCTTTTGCAGCGTATTGATCCATGTTTTAAGCACCACGCGGGGTCACATCGATCACGGTCGTAATTGCGCCAAAAGTTCTATCAACCGCATTAATGAAGCTTTTTTACTAAGATTCACAATCGAAGATGATCTCATTCTCACAAAAGAATTGAGACTTGAGAGGCTATTGGTCCAATTTAACATCTTTATCAAGTTCAATTCAATTGTAATTGGCAAAAGCCTGGTCCGGACCGGGTCCGAGACATACTCGCCGTATCGTTCGTCATCATTTTTTTTTAAGAATCATCTATCATTCATCCGTTTTTTTTTTTTTTCAAAAATACATAATTTTTTTTTATTGAAATCCACATAAATTTATATTTTTTTTTACTTGTCCACTTCTGTTTGGAGACCATTAAGAAAACTAACGAAATATTGTATAAATAATTTTTTTACCCTCAAATGTAAAATATAAATTATCCACCGACCACCTGTTTTTTTATATTTTTTTAAAAATACACAATTTTTATTTTTTTTTACTGAACTTCACTTAAAATTATATTGTTTTACACTTGTCCATCACTGTGTTGTTGTGAAATGATAATTTTACCGTTATGATGTCAGCAAGTTCTAACGGTGTTATAACGAGAGTGGACCAATATAAAAAAATATTAACTTCAGATGGAGCTCTACAAAAAAAAAAAAATTTGTGTATTTTTAAAAAACAGGTGGTCGGTGAATAATTTTTCTTTTTCTTTTGTTATTTTAGCACCGCAATAGTTTAAAAAAAACATTTTTGTGAATATTAATAAGAAATATAGAATTGTTATTTTTTTCCTCACAAATGTCACAATTAAATTTATTCTATTTAATAGATTTTAGAAATTTATTTACAAACACTCAAATATAATTAGGAAAAGGACAGAACCATCGTTGTCTTCATTTTTAATAAGAGAAATAACTACCATGTGATCAAAGGCCTAGTAGTTTAGTCAAAGATATATCAATACCTTATACAAATTAAATATGTAATTATTTAATTCAGATTATTTGAGCTCAAAACAAGTCAATTTACTCTTAAATTTAGACCCAACAAAAAAAAATCCACACACACAGCAGCTGAGCAAGGAGATGAGATGCTTGTAAGCTAGCTGTGTTTCTCCATTTTATTTTTTCTTCTAATTATTCCATGTAGTGATCGTTATTTACTAGCATCATCGTAATTACAAATAAGTTTTAGAATTTTTTAAAATAAAACATTGTCTAATTTTTATCTGTTTTCAGTAAAATGAAAATGAATGCTTAGATGGTCATACGTTCGAGAGTGTTCATTTGTCGACTCGATTATAAAATTTAGAGAAATTATCCACCGACCACCTGTTTTTTCAGATTTTTTTTTTAAAATACACAATTTTTTTTTGCTGGAATCCACCTGAAGTTATATTTCTTTTTACTTGTCCACTTCCGTTTGGAAACCGTTAAAAAAACTAACAGAATATTGTATAAATGACTTTTTTACCCTCAAATGTAAAAGATAAATTATCCACCGATCACATTTTTTCTTTTTTTTTTTCAAAAATACATAATTCTTAATTTTTTTTTACTGAACTCCACTTGAAATTATATTGTTTTGCACCTATCCACCACTGTGTCGTTGTGAAATAATAATTTTACCCTTATGATGTCAGTAAAGTTCTAACAGTGTTATAACGAGGGTGGATTAATGAAAAAAAATGTTAACTTCAGGTGAAGCGCTGCAAAAAAAAAATTGTGTATTTTTAAAAAAGGGTAAAAGAACAAGTGGTGGATAATTTTCCTAAAATTTAAAACATCATTTAAACGTGAAAATAATAATAAATAATAGGAAAATTTACAACCGTCCACCTGTTTGTTTTGCCTTTTTAAAAAATACACAAACACTTTTTTTTTAAGCACGCCACCTGAAGTTTGCTTTTTGTTGCATTCGTCCACTTTCGTCTAATTTTCGTTAGCGAATTTAACGAAATGACCTTTTTACCCCTCAAAATTACAATTTAACCCAAAATAAATAGAAATTAGAGATAAATTGGATGGATTTAATTTTTTTCAAAGGTGGATGCTAGAAATTGGAGGAAAATAGTGTTTGTTTGTTACTAAATTTAGAAATTTTGTATTTATTTTTTTGGAGGAAAATAGTGTTTGTTGCTTACTAGATTTAGAAAATTTGTATTTATTTTTTTTCTTTCAAAAAAATAAATACAAATTTTCTAAATTTAGCAAGCAACAAAGACTATTTTCCTCCAATTTCTAGCATCTACCTTTGAAAAAAATTAAATCCATCTAATTTATCTCTAATTTCCATTTATTTTGGGTTAAATTGTAATTTTGAGGGGTAAAAAGGTCATTTCGTTAACATTCCGTTAAATCCACTAACGGAAATTAGACGGAAGTGGATGAATGCAATAAAAAGTAAACTTTAGGTGGGCACTGAAAAAAAAAAGTATTTGTGTATTTTTAAAAGAGGCAAAACAAACACGTGGGTGATTGTAAAAATCACTAAACAATATCAAGGAAAAAGCCAAACGCTGTCGTATAGCTCACAGCGTGAAGTTCCCGGCATCACATTGGCTAAAACATCGCCATAAAAAAATAATTTGAAAAAATACCGTTACAACGGCGGTTTTTAAAACGACCACCACCCCCGCCAAACCGCTCCATTTTAGCGTATCACTCACTATCAACACACTCTTTCACTCATCCATTTTCTAAACAAAAGGAAAAAAAAAAGATGAGAAACCAAACAAAATCCCTCAAATTGAAACACTTTCTGTTAATTCTCTTTTGTATTCTCAATCTTCTGAGTCCACGATGTGTGGTCGGAGTTCAAATTCTTTCAAAATCGAAACTTGAAAAATGCGAAAAGCGTACGGACAGTGACAACTTGAATTGCACCACCAAGATTGTACTCAACATGGCGGTTCCTAGCGGCTCGGTAACCGATTTTCTCTTTCTTTAAACAATTATGTTGATGTGTCCTGATTTATTTTCTTTAATTCCTTTTTAGGGTTTCGAATGATCTACTAATTTGGCGTTTTAACGGCTCATTACTTTTTTAAGTGTCACAATTAGTAAATTTATTTATGTAATTTGATGAGACTCTCAAATCTTGAAAACAAGGAACAACGATTATTGCTTAATTGATAGATACATTTTGAGCGTTTTTCGATTTTTTTTTTTTTGTTGAGAAAGGATTAGAGTAGTGCTATCAGTGAAGTGTTTCCCTCAATTTATTCTTTGATAATATGAGATTTTTTTTTTGAAATTTTTTATTTCTGTTTGTCAAATTCTTTTTGTAAGAGTGGAGGCGAGGCTTCTATTGTGGCGGAAGTAGTGGAGGTGGAGGAGAATTCAACACAAAAGATGCGAACAGTGAGAATTCCACCAGTATTGACAGTCAACAAAACCGCTTCTTATGCTGTCTATGAGCTAACTTACATACGAGTATGAGAATATCCTTTTAGTGCATCCATTTTTGCATCTGCTTTCTTTTTTCTTTCTTTCTTTTTTTTTCCCCAGTTAATTTATTGAACAGAAATTTTACTCAGATTCAACATGAAAAATAATCTATTTGTTGCTTGGAATACTAGGATGTTCCTTATAAACCTCAAGAGTTCTACATGAAAACACGGAAATGTGAGCCAGATGCCGGTGCAGATGTTGTGAAGATCTGTGAGAGGCAAGTAACATCTTACATTTTTTATTCTCTCTTCCCTAAGTTTTTGCAAAATTGAAAAAAATAAGCCATTTAAAGACAGTAGTTGTTTTGCTTTTATTATATTCATTTCTCATGCTTATGATTTTTTATCATAAATATGGCTGGCTTGATTACATGCTTCAACATTTTACACTGCTTTTTTAGCCACATTATCAACCTACCAACTATTTTATGTACGCCAAAATCTAACAGATGGCAGTCTCTAGTTGCATTAATTGCCTTGAAATCTTGCATCTCCATTATTGGGATGATATAGTTCTATTGACAGTTCAGTGAAAATGTTCTGGACGAAATGGTAATTTTATTTTCTTTGTGCGATGAGTTTTTGCTGCTTCATGCCCTCCAAATTTCTGCCTTGAAATCATGATGCCCCGGAGATGTGATTTAGCAGCCAATTAATTGATTCGCGTTCTGCTTGTTATTAAGTAGCCTTCATTTTTCCCGCGTAATTATCCATGTGAGTCACTAAAATTGATGTGAATAGTTACTAATCAGTCAGGACTGTATATTAATATGTGTGCATTTTGGTAATTGAATAAACATATGCCTTAAATTACTTGTGCTACTCATACACAGGAAATGCATGAATAACCGCAGTATAATTGACCTCATCATCACCAATTTTCAATGAATTATTTTATGGAAAGTGATATTCTTGGTGGCATTTGATTCGAGGATAGTTAGTGCAGCCTATGGTTAATTACGTTTTAGCTTTCTTTCCTGTTATTTATTTATTTTGAATTATATCACTACTTGAGAGTAAGGATTTATGTGTTGGCTCACTGTACTGGCTTCTATTTATTGTTTTGTAGGTTGCGAGATGAAAATGGCCACATTATTGAGCACACTGAGGTAGAATTTCTAACATTTTGAATCTCACTTGCTATTTCCATATTATTTTTCCTTCTTGAGTCCTATACTGCTTGTAAAGTTATGATATTGTGGTCATATGTCACATATATACTGAAAGTTAGTTTGATGTTCTGATTTTGAGATCTTGCTATAAAACAACGAATGAACTTGAATTCAAGAGTTGAAAGTTGTTAGTATATTTGACGCTCAAATTTGGTATAGGTTAATGTTGATCGAGACATCTTTCATCACAGTTATTATTTTTTTTTTTCACTTGTGTTTTGTCCTTGTGGTATTCATGCAATCCGTTCTCTTTTTATATTTTTTCTCTTTTATGGCTATTAATTAATGACTTGACCCAAAAACTTAAGCTAGTAGAGCAACACCCAAACAATAGCCGTAAGCTCTAACAAGTCTAAATTGTCTCGTCATGTGGACCAACAAACAAATGAAAATAGAAATCTAGTGGGTGTATTCAAACACTGAGCCTCTTGGTCAGTGGCGGATCTAGAAAAATAATTTACCGAGGGCTAAATTAAATGACAACAAAATATAAAAGCTGAAACTTGAATATATAAATTTTTTGATAACACAATTACAATTGTTCTTTACGCGATTTCATATTCTGAAAACGTTGTGCAATAGATTCATTATCAATACTATTAAATACATCTTTTCTACATGAACAATCAAATTATTATTTATCCATTTATCTCCCATCCGATTCCGAAGTTCATTCTTCATAAATTTCATTGCTGAAAATGTTCTCTCTACTGTAGTTGTAGAAACTGGAAAAACTTAGACTATTTAATAATATGACAGGGATTATTTAAAAATTTATTAATTTTTCTTTTAAACAAAAATGAGTTTTTTTTTTTTCAGTGGGGGCTCAATCCTACACTATATCCGCCTCTGCCCTTGGTTAAAATTGACTCCGATACCATATTAAGTTACTAGTTGACCCAAAAGATTACACTCATAGGTAAGGGTCCAAACAATAGTTACTTAACTCTAACGATGGTTTTATTACATGTGTATTATTGAAATATGTCTGTGAATACGCTTTTGAAATAACCTTTTTTTCTTTTTTCCCCTCTCTATGCAGCCAATTTGCTGCCCTTGTGGGCCCCAAAGGCGGATACCTTCATCATGTGGAAATGTCTGTATGTGATATTTGTAGTGTTCAATATCTGAAAATTTTCAAGCATGTTGTGTTTTGTGAGTCTGGAGTTTGACTTTTACTTTATTTTGATTAGTTGACAAGTTGCTGAAAGGAAAGGCAAATACTGCACATTGTCTCCGATTTCCAGGTGATTGGTATGGCTTGGACTAATATTTTTCTTAGGCCTTGATTCTAGTTTCTAAGTAAATTTTCCTCTATGAAAATTATGTAATGTAATATTTATTAATTTGGATGCTCACATGGATTGAAAATGAACTTTTCGTTACATACTTATGCTGACTTTCATCCAGCAGATTGGTCTCATAAATTCTTATGCTGACTTTCATCCAGCCGATTGGTCTCATAAATTCTTAGTGCCTATGTTTGGTTTGACTGAGAAATGGTCGAAAAGATCTTCTATAAGCTTCTTTTAATCATTGGTTTCAAAAAGAGTCTTTTGAAGAGTTAAAATATCTCATTCACATCAGTTTTGTTGGGATTCTCTTCTTGAACATTAGTTCTCTTATTGAGTTTTGGTACTAAAGGCTCTGCTGAATAACAAATGGACCTTTTTCAGTTGTCATAAGATTGTTGCATGTGTTGCATGGGCCTTTATTTTACAATAACAATTTATTTTGAAGTACTGCAAAATAGTTATCCACTCCAATGATGTCTCGCAATGCTGAAAATGATACATTCTAATGGTAATACATTGCATTGTCACAATAGCTTACTGATTTAAATTATTGAGGCAATATATTTTGTGTACGCTTAGTCGCATAGAAGTGAATTCTCGCTTTTTATAACTTTTTCACAAGCTTAAATACTTATACCCTAATTTATTAATTTGCTGCATACAGGTTCCATGTTTTTGGTATTGGGCAACGATCTATAGGATTTAGTGTTAGAATTGAGGTGAAGACTGGGTCGAAAGTGTCGGTATGTTGTTTTTTCATATCCTGAGTCCAGTAAATAAAATTCATGAATTTTATGTACAT
This sequence comes from Citrus x clementina, assembly GCF_000493195.1. Taxonomy (NCBI): domain Eukaryota; kingdom Viridiplantae; phylum Streptophyta; class Magnoliopsida; order Sapindales; family Rutaceae; genus Citrus; species Citrus x clementina. The sequence continues at coordinate 6,974,202 of NW_006262339.1, read as the reverse complement.
ATTCTTAGAACCCATGAATTTTATTTACTGGACTCATTTTCTGTCTTGATCATGTTCTTGATTTAACATTGCGCATGAAAGCACCCAAATGCTTCATGCACACAGATTGCTTTATATTTGTGTAAGATGCACTGAAATAAATTCTTCACCTGAGTAGTTTATATATCTGATACCGTTTTTCAAATAATAATAATAATAGCATGATGGCAACCCAGTCCTCTCCCGACCCATGTATCTGGGTTTGCACCCTAGACCTCCGGTACCCTCCCAATCTGACCAGTTAGGTTAACTAACCTACATCAGTGACCTTTTTTTGTTATGTTATCATATGTTTTAAACTGGTTTCCTGTGGGAGACTCAATCAATATTAGCTGTTCAATCTTCAAGAACCACTGCATAATGTGTATTGAGGTGCCTTCTGGCAATATGGCGTTACATTTTGCCACCAGAATGGAATGTTGGTTTGAATTATTGTGCATCTATATTGTCTTAATTTAAATAAAGAAGAGGAATATAGTTTAGTAATGAAAGCTTCGGACGTTGTTCTTTGTTAGCAGGAAGTGACAGTGGGCCCTGAAAATAGAACAGCAACCTCCGCTGATAATTTTTTAAAGGTTAATCTTATTGGGGATTTTGTTGGGTATACTAATATTCCGTCATTCGAGGAGTTCTACCTCGTCATTCCTAGGCAGGTATGCCTTCTGTACTTTTAATAATTGTGACTATGGTGCCTTAGCTATATATTCAAGCAAAAATCCAGCCAGATCAGGTTTCTCGTTGTTGGTATCTGAGTTCAACAAATTATTGCAATAAATTGTGTCATCTATCTGCGATTGATTTAGTGTGGGAAATAGTGGATATGTTTCTGGAAACCAACAAGCTATCAACAATATAATGAGTAAAATCAATTTTAAAAAACTGGCAGATTCCTATTTAGTCAGCCTTGAGCGTGAAATAAAATTTTAAGTGTCCTTCAGAGCCACTGCCTGATGCTTTTTAAACTTCTTCTTTTCCATTATTTGGCATAGGTACTAATTGTCTATCTTACTAAGTTTTAATAGTAAGCTAATATTGAGTTCATATGCATGCAGATGTTTAAACTTTCTTGTGACAAAGAATAGAATGCAGATGTAGCTCTTCAAATTATTTGAATATATGAATTCTTAGCAAGCGCTTGGAATAGTATAGAAGAAATGACTTCACTCGCATTCTTTTCTGTTATAAAGCAGCTTTCTTTCCTCTTAACAGAAGATAATGCATGAAAGTTTTATATTGCTTGGAATTGAATTTTGAACTACAAAGATTCTATGAATTTTCAAAATTTCTTGGGTGAATGAAAATTTTTTATAGAGTGACGCTGAACCTAATAGAACAGTTCAATCTCTAATCATGTAGAGATGCTGAAACTAATAGTAAGTTTCAGTTGCAAACTAGTATTAGAGATTGAACTGTTTACCTGGTCTAGTGTTGAGCTCACAGGAACATACCTAGAAGCCATAGCCTGCAACATACAAACTCTCTACACACTTATCTCTCAAGCCATATTCCAAGCAATATAAAACTTTCATGCATTATCTTCTGTTAAGAGATTAGTGTGTAGAGAGTTTGTATGTTGCAGGCTATGGCTTCTAGTTATGTTCTTGTGATATACAGAGTTACAGAATGGATGCTTGCTTTGATCAGATAATACTAGTTTGCAACTGAAACTTATTATTGAAATATTAATTAAACTGTAGATTCAGTGATTACTTGATTTACCTGGTCTAGTGTTGAGCTTTCATTTTATAATCCATCAGAGACCGTTACTTTGGATTAGCACGTAGGGAGGTGTAACTTCATGGCCCAATCAAGGAAGTTTATCAAAAGCGATGAATTGTAAAACGAATGACATTTCCCTTCTGTTATGTCTCCTGTAAAAATTTGGCTGATTTGTTTGCAAAGGAATCACAAATTTGTTCACAGAATAGTGGTTATGTTAATTTGCTGATAGTTTTTCCTTTATAATGTGGAAGGGTGGCCCTGGTCAACCACAAGACTTGGGGGGGAATTTTTCAATGTGGATGCTTCTTGAGAGAACGAGATTTACCTTAGATGGTCTTGAATGCAACAAAATCGGTGTCAGCTATGAGGCATTTAATGGGCAGCCGAGTTTCTGCTCTTCACCATTTTGGAGTTGCTTGCACAACCAGTTGTGGAATTATCGAGAAGTTAGTATATTAAACTCTTTTTGTGATTTTCGTTATTCCTTTTCAATTTTTCTCCATAAAATTTGTAAAGTTTATGTAGGCGAATACTTTTTTGTGCTGTAGTAGTAATTATGTTTCTGATTCTCTCTTGCTTAGAGTCATGACAATTGTTAGGTTCAGTGGTATGTGACTTTTTAGTTTTTAACTTGTTAAATCGTTGGTAATCCTTGTGGATGGTTTCAATAGAGAAAAAGTGACATATTATTCCTGAATTGCTGCTGTTTCTGACAGGCTGATCAGAACCGAATTAACAGGAATCAGCTCCCTCTATATGGAGTGGAAGGAAGGTTTGAAAGGATGAACCAGCATCCAGTTATGTTTCCAAAAATTGCAGATTGGATTTGGAAGGAAGTTTTATTATTTGGCTGGCTTAACACTTTGATTTTGGTGCAGAATGCAGGGTCTCATTCATTCTCTATAGGTGTCACCGAAGTTCTTAATTCAAATTTGTTGATAGAACTAAGAGCTGATGATATAGAATATGTTTACCAAAGGTAAATGCTTGTCTGAACGATTAATGTCTAGTTCTATTTAGTTAATAATTGGTGATGATCTCTTCATCAACATGAATTTGCAGAGCTGGAACTTCTCTGTTGATTCAGAGTGTCAAAGAATGATCCCTTAATATGCATGCCAAATCATATGTTTTATCGTGTCCTTTTATTTAGTGAATGTCATTATTCAATATTGTTAAGTTTCAGGTTTTATCTGCTTGTAGGAGCCCAGGAAAAATCATAAGCGTCATCATCCCAACATTTGAAGCACTTACACAATTTGGAGTTGCTACAATCACGACTCAGAATACTGGTGAAGTGGAAGCGTCATATAGCTTAACGGTATCCTTTACAAACTTTTCCTCAGCATTTTCTATTGAAGTCTGAAAATATTCAGTAAAACTGTGATGTGTTTTTCCATCTTGCAGTTTGATTGCTCAACAGGTGTTACTCTCATGGAGGTATATTTTTAATTAAAAAAAAAAATTCGTTTAAGATGTCTCATCACGAAGGATGCCATCATTGGGAGTTGGTATGGCTGCAGGAACAGTACTTCATAATAAAGCCTAAAGAAACTTCAATTCGATCATTCAAAATATATCCAACAACTAATCAAGCAGCAAAATATACATGTTCGGGTAACTTAAAACATGGCCATTTTAGCATCTCTGGCTGTTTTAGGTTAAACTTTAATGAGACTGCAAGACAGTGTTTGTCTCATTGATAAATGTTATATGTGGATGCAGCTATATTAAAGGACTCTGATTTCAGTGAAGTCGATAGAGCTGAGTGCCAATTCAGTACCATGGCTACCGTCCTTGACAATGGTTCACAGGTTGGGAAAGTTTTAAAATTATGATTTGTTGAGCAGGCTTCTATTACTAGCCCAAATTTCTGAAAATTAAATCATAGGTAGGAAGAAATTTTACCTGAATGAAATATTTGAGTCTTACTTTAGGTTTTGCTACTCTAAAGCTTAAGAATGCTGCATAATGGTGGAGCTTTATCAAGGACATTCTTGAATCTTGATAGTGCAAAGAATATTAGTTGTTTATTTGTTGATTTGTTCTAAATAAAAATGTGGCATTCGTCTCTCTACTAGATATCTGGAACTAATTGATTGTCTATGAATGGCAATTCATTGGATAGCTTAGCTGAAGTCATGACCGATGTACTGTTTCATTCTGCAACATCTGAGTCCATTAGCAAAAGAAACCTTATGTCCTTGAATTTATTTTCCTTAATCTCTTGGAGTTGTATTTGCACATTACAAAGTTCATGAGGATTAGATGCAGTGGCAACCATAACAATAACAAACAAGACTTCTTATAGTTTTAATTGTGATGGTAAGAGGCCCAATGATTGTATCCAAGCTGTAATTGAAAGAAAATCTGCATTTTTAAAAATTGCATTGTGAAAACTGCTTAGTAATTGTCCGTTTTCTGGCATGGTCATTAATTTGATGCAGATTACTCCCTTTCAACCTCCAAAGAGCAGTATAAATGATTTCTTTGAGTCCATTGAAAGCATTGGAAAGAAGCTTTGGGAAGGTTTGAGGGACTTCATTACTGGAAAAGCATGCAGGTACTTTTACATGAATTATTTTGGACCCATGTTTCACTAAATTTTCCTCTACAAGGCAAATTTATCTACATGTGAACTAAGCATATCCGTCAACATTGGGTGTCCATGTATGCTCTGTATGAAAATTTTCAGAACTCACATGCTGAAGCTTGTGCGGATATGTCTATTGTAACGTAACAGACTTTTCAAAATCTTTTTCTGCAATAATGGATTGGATAAGTGAACTGTTGTTTATCTATATTATACTGAATTTAAAAGCTTATTGCATCTACATGAACATAGAAAGCTAATAGCCCCCATGTTCTAAGTTGATCTTTTTCCAATTCTGAATGTTGATATTCGCATAATGGTAGAGGAGGATTATCCTGGGATATAATTCCTGATAATTGTAATTTTCTTAACTCATTTCCAACTCATTCTATATACCTATGAGGTATCTTTAACCTTCTTTTCAACTTTTTCCAATTTTTCATAGAGTACAGCCTAGATATGGCGTGTAATATATGTGTCTCTATTTCTTCTATATTAGACAAGGTGAATTCTATTTTCACCTACTTCTAGCTTCCCTTAGTTATTATATTCTGGAAGTTCATGTAATGTCATATTATTATTATGATGCAGAAGGAAATGCTCCAGTTTCTTTGACTTCAGCTGCCACATACAATATATATGCTTGAGTTGGCTAGTGTTGTTTGGTCTTGTTTTGGCTATTTTTCCAACAGGTAGAAGTAATACTCTTTTTTCAAAATTTTGTGTTTAAGAGTGAATTAACTTGGATTAAATTAAGAAACACTGTTCTACTTTGGGTTCCAGTGCTTGTGCTACTGTGGCTTTTACATCAAAAAGGACTGTTTGATCCTCTCTATGACTGGTGGGATGACCATTTTCAGTCTAACAATCAGAGAATCAGAGATTTTCGGAGTCGCCATATTGATGTTGATCACCCCCATGTTCATGTTAGAAAACATCACAAGCAGGAGGGCAGGCACCACAAGCTTGAAGCTCGACGTAGACGAAGTGGTATTCACAGTGATCACAAGCATAAACATTCAGACAGGGACACCGATTATTATTATTATCTTCACCATGTTCAAAAAGACAAGCATAAGCATGGGCGTAGTAAGAATTCAAGTGTTATGCAGCAACTCTACTTGGACACAGGGAAGAATGACCATATTGGGCATCATAGACGCAGAAAGTTCAGAGAGTCTTCTTAAATGAATATTCGAGATGAGCAGACGTCTAGACGAGAGGCAAGATCATTTTAACACAGGCTGTTGGATCATTCGCAGTATAAGCCATGCTCTAAAGAGATGATGATACTTTTGTTTATAATATATTAATATAGTTACGGAATGTTTTTGACAACACATTGATGTATAATTTATATACTGAAAGTTAATTTTCACATATTGTTACAATTAAACTTTGATCTTTTCTCTTCTTTTTAAAGCATGAAGATTGATATCTTTTAATACCATAGATGATCTGCCTTTTTTACTTTCTCAAGTATATGATGACACAGTGAACTGAAAGCACAAAACTCTGTGACTCAAAATTTTAACCTAAGCATATACTGTAGCTCGGCTGGGATTCCTTTTGCAGTCTGAGAATAGGAATTCTGAGTGATAATATGCTGTCCTCCGTTTAGCGTTAGCCACACAAATTGCTTGCCTTTTTGTTGCTTCGGGTTTGATCATGTAGACTCATGCGTCGCATCTTTCTTTATGATCCGAACATGGAAACCATTTGGGAATTGTATACCAGGAGTCCGAACTATGTTACCTCCTCTGATTGCTTGCCACCTGTACTTTGTGAGAAAGCAATGGAGAAATACAGCCATCTGCACTTTGGTAAAGTCTGTTCCAACACAAAACCTCATGCCACCACCAAAAGCCATGAAGTTCTTAGATGCACAGTTTGTTTCCATTCCCTGGATGACACCACTTTAAAGAGTGATTAGGAGTCCTTAAGTAACTATTTTGATTATTTTATATTCGTGTAAGTGACTTAAGTTGTTTGACCCACCTTCCATCTACTTGGATTGAAGGCTAGGGGATCTTCATATTTTGCTGGATTCAAGTGGACAGCTGGGGGACAGACCATAACCGCCCAACCTGCAGGAATGGTATATCCTGCACCATTACACATTTTTAGTGCATGTCAAATTATCTGCATGTACACAAACACTTTTTTGTGATTGGAAATACAGTAATATATATTTTTCACATACCCTTAAACTGGATATCTCTAAGGGCTTTCCTGAAGATTCCTGGAACTATATTTGCCAATCTAGCTGTTTCATTGATGAACTGCGAGTTGAATCCATAAATTTGTAAAATTAAGCTACATATTACATTATTAAATACTTTTTAGACAAATGAAAAAGTGCTTGTGAAAGCCTACCTGAAATGTGTATGTCATTGATTTATACTCTCTCCATGTAAGCCCCGAATGAACATTTTCTCGATTTTTCAGGATTGCCTCATGTTCCTCCTGAGAAGGATATAAACATGTAGAGCATGTCGGTTGGAAAAGCAATAAAAAGATTTTTGTAACTTCAAACAATAAATTTTCCCATACCGTTAGTTGCTTTAGCACGAGAGGATTTTCCGATAGAAATTTTATGGCTAAAGTTATAGCTACAGAAGTTGTTTCGAAGCTGGCAAATAGCAGCACGAACATTAAATCCAGGGCAATTGCTTCTGTTAGGATTGTTCCCTCTTTCTGAAGTTCTTTTAGAACATAATCATAAAAATCACTCTGCTCCTTCCTGGGGTTTGCTCGTCTTTCTTGCAGCAAGTTTTTCAGCTTCTTCATTGCTCTTTCTCTACCCTGAGAAAAATTATGAGAAATCAAGAGTGTGAGCTAAAAGCCACTCATTCAATTGAGAATATGGTGAGCGAAAAGCCACTCATTCGGTTGAGAATAAGAAGAAGAAACTGACGGCGCAATAGTAATACTAATTTGGCTGAATTTTGTTTACCTGTAGACATTTGTGATAAGCTGTTCCTGGAATATCCAAAGGGAAAGAGATTAATCCCTCCATAAATGCAACGAAGTTCTCCCTTAAATTCTCCGATGACTTCTCTTGGTCATAACTTATCAGCTTCTTTGCAGTCAGATCAAATATCATCTGCAAAGATAGAATTGTTAGTCCCCAAACAGGAAATTTGGTGCATTATTTTAACTGGGATGAAGAAGGGTGTAAGAATTTACAGTTGCAGTTGCTTCTTTCAATTCCACTGTGTCCTGGCTTGACCACTGCTGTAATCTTGCTCTTGCTACCTGCTCAACTTCAGGGAGCATCTTCCGGAGGCTTTCAGGGCCAAAGAGGTTTAGCACCATGTTCTTGAGGTATCTGTACATGAACCCGTGTAACGAACCCACATTTTGTCGTCCAAAGATCTCTGTGAATGTATCTGGATACCAGCTCTGAAAAAACTGTCCCTCTTGCTGGAAGATGAAGTAATTGAGATCAGGGTCCGTTGATATTATAACTGGCCGTCCCACCAAACTAGTCCGGAATATTGGCCCGTAACTGAAAGTAAAAGCACATCAGAAACAGAACAAAATGTGAAGAGTGGGACCTAATTATGACCGCAGCACTGGTTGAACAATAAAAGAGGAGGTTATACGTTACCTTTTCATCCTGTTCTTGATGAAGGGAGGTATATCAGAAGAAGTGTTGGGAGCGAAAAACTGAAGGGTTTCTCCGAGAAGTGGCAGTCCCATTGAACCAGGAGGGAGTTTCCCATTGCATCTGGGATTCCTCCATCTGTAAAGCCAATGTGTGATGCTTACAAAAACCAGGGCTCCAATGCACAAAGCCCACATCTTACTCAAATGTAAATGCAAGTAAAGTGAAGATCTTGGATTGCAGGAAAGGACTATATAATGTAGATACTGATTTTAACAAAAATGGAAATGGGACAGGTTATGATTACAAGAAACAAGAAGAATTGGAGGTGGGAAACGTGAGAAGAATAGACAGAAAGGAGAAGGAGGTGCTGGCATGTATCTCATCAACCATGAGGTACCCTTCTTAAATAGGCAGGCATTTTACAACTAGTTAGCAAATTAAATTATAATAATTTAGGCTCCAGGTTTCTGTGCAGTTGGCTGCATAAAACAAAAAGTTGTACCAGCAGTTGAAGATAGAATAAAGTAGAATAGTTTAGAATAATTCTGTCTAGTGACCACTTCATTATCCTTTGTCAACGGCAATTTTAAATCTTTTTTTGTGGTAAGAGCCTAGCATGACTGTGAAGCATCACAACTCACAAGATGGTTCCTCTCTGTCTCTTCTCATATCTTGTAGATGCATTTTTGATTAAGGGTAAGATGACATGTAATGTGAACCAAGGAGCACGAGGCACAATTCTGGCTTTTTTTAAGGAGGTTTAGCAGGAACAGGAGGGGCTTTCCTTAGACTTTGAGTGGATAGAGGATCAAAAGATCCGTCTGACCAAACTTAAGTATCTCGAACCAATCTATAATACATCATTTAATACTGAAATCAAATGGTTTTTGCCAACTGCTTGAAATCTTCTCAATATCTAGGCTAAATACTCAAGTATCTTTGTGATGTTAATGCCGCAAAAGATGCTTCTGATGTTCTTTTTCTCTCTTTTATTTTTCAGAATTGGATCTTTTCCTAGATCTTCTTTAGCTGCGATCATTATCTCATGTTCTCAAATCTTAATGTCAAAACACTCAAATCTCTTCGCATACATCACTAGTGATTCCATATGGAGTGTTCTAGATATGCATGTAACTACTGTATCTGGTTTTGTTTTCATTTGGTTAGAGAAAATTTCAACGAGTAGGTACCTTAAAGCTAGGTTTTTTTTTTCTTTTTTACTTTTTTTTCCCACTTTCACTTTCCAGGTTAACACATTCGATACATAGAGCACCGTCCCACCGTCCCATTGAGCCACGGACTCAAACCACATGGAGCAGAGCAACTACCGCAATGCAATGTAGGTAGGTTACTGTGAATTGTGACTCAATTATATGCATTCTGCTATTAGATTATATATTGTCACAATTATATGCAAGGTTCTTAATGCTAAGTCCTTTTCAATTATATGCAAAGTTCCCAATTATATATATATACACGCACACATACACTGATACACATACATGCATATATAATCTCAAGAGTGAGACAATGAACAGTCTTTTGTTACACCCCATTGTGCAATAAATGAACCTTATTTTTTTATTTTTTGTTTGTTACCACCCCATATTTGCAATTAATGTACAATTTGTTTTTGTTATCTTAAAAGTGTCTTTAATGAAGAAAAGTCGCAAAATAGTTGAATCATGAATGGGTTTATTTAAGAGGATGACACAGATTACTGTAACTGCTTAGAAATTAGAATGAGCTCGTAAGAGGTTCCCTTTAAGGGGTGCACAACAATGACAACTCAGTACCACTAATAGTGGGAATCTTGAAACAAATTATTATTCTTTTCATGATATTACAGTCGAAAAGGTGCTGCTAACTTGCTCTGAAGTCAAATTCTCTGTTTACTCCTTATTAAATTTATTAAGTTAGCTTCTTTGATTATATCAATATGAGAACTCTTTTTGTCTGCTGACAGGAACCAAGAGTTAGAGGGTTCCTATTTGTCTTGTTTTGACTGCAAAATAACACAAATCTTCTGGTGGGAGCCCACATGCAAAGAGTTTGAAACAGTGAGAAGTTTAATATAAAATTTCCATGGAGGGGGAAGCTCTAATCTCTATCCTGCTCACCAGCTGCTGTTTTGTAGAACAATCGAACGGCTGAGCTTTAACAATACGGTTGACTTCCGTTGATTAGCTGCTAATCTTTCGGATGCATATTACACGTGTTCGTATGGTACATCCCAAGCCAGCTTGCTTGCCATCCAGTAACTGGAAAGTCTTAAAACTTGAAAAGCGTTTCAGATGGTTAGCTTATGTTAATGTGTTAGCGTATTAGTAATAAGAAATTCGGCGCGATTATGAACTGCTCTATGAATTTAATTGAAGTCGAGGATCAATTAACAAAACAGTTCCGCATGACTAGTTACTCATCACTATAACACGAATAACATGCATCGAACAGAACCTTACTTATCATAAATAAATTAATTGATCATCATAAATAAATTAGTAGTAGTAGTAATAATAATAATAATAGTAATAGTACATGTACAGAAGTGTTACAATCGAGGGTGAGAGAATTGAGGAGAAAGTTGTTTTTCATGTCTGTGCCGTGCTCGTGGGGAATGTATTATTTATTATACAATAGTATTATAGTAATGGCAATAATATCGGAACAGTATCAATCCAGTGAGAAATATATAGTTTGTGCATATGCAATATATTCTTGCAATCTTGTTGATAGATTGTCACTTGGACATTCTGGAATTACTTTCGTACATTAGTTTTGGTGTTGTTGTTTTAATTGAAATTAATTACTGAGATAAATATAGATATGAATTATCTCCTGATCTGATTATGTTCTGAGCAAACCAATTAATTATTGATTGGTTGTTAATAAAAAAAAAAATATATTTACCCATACACTATCACTAAAAGACACATGGCAAAAGATCTTCAAAAGATCAGTATAGCTCAGATCAAGAGAGAATATAAATATATGCATGCGCCGGGCATTACAGATTTAATAATAGGACTAATTGTCAAGCTCCTATGAGGATCCTGTTCATTTTTACTATGACTAATTAATTGTCCAGCTCCTATGAAATATTAACATCCTCCTACATATGTTATTAACTTACTATGTGAATTAACAAATAATTAATAATCACATGAATCACGTCCTCGTGTAAAAATGAAAGGGGCACATGCTCAATGGTCCCTCAGCATGCAGCCAGGATTCAATGCGTAGAATCATTTGACTCATTTATATTGTTTTGATAAATTTTATGCATCCGTTTTCAAGTATTATCCTTCCCCTTCATAACAAAGATATATAAATAAATACATTATCAATAGTGAAAATTTTTGCTAATTTGAAAATACTGGGTTCATAATGGGGGGCCATTTGTACCATTACGTTTATGTGTCTTCTGCATGGAGCACAAACAATATAAGTATGTGTGTGTGTGTGTGTGTGTGTGTGTGTGTGTATAGAGTCCGGTTTTAAAATAAAGAGTCGAATCCAATGAGTTTATAAGTTGCTTATGTTTCTTGTATTGACGAACCTGGTTCAAAATACATTTTGACCATTTATAGATAGGATAGGATGCATGGTGCTTAAATTGATGCTCGCTTTGCAGAAGAAATTTTGATATAAGAAACGTAACTTCCTTTTGGTAAGCAAGATTTTTTATGTAACTCAAGCATAACCCGATTTATGCTAGAGCCATGGTTTGAAAATGGACTCAAATTTACGTATATTAAATAAACAAACTAGGTGGAAAAAAATAAAATTCAGTTGCACATGCGATTATATAATTGTCTTAATCGGCAAGACACTCCTGTTTAACTGGAGTTTGGATATATATATATAATTCAAAGTAATCAATATAAATCTAGAAGCACCATCAAGAACATGATATACTCGGTAGTTGTGATGTTTTATTCTAATTAATGTAGTAATTACATGGCTTATTATAATAGCAAATCCGTGAAGCTTCTTCTCGAATGAATGAAGCTTCCATCAGTCAAAAGTAAATTTCTTGTCATTTATATTTCGTGTGTTTGTTGCCTTGATGATGGGTTGATCTTTGCGGATACTCAGAAGTTGATTACTTTACGACTCTTTCCTCTCTTTGCGCATTACGTGAGGCTATTACTAACTTAACCTTTAAAAAGGAAAAGAGAAGGAGAAGATCAAGATTCAAGAAACCACATAAATGCTTAATGGGTGGTGTTCTCTACTGTCGTGTTCTTGAGGGAACAAGATGTTCATATTATAATCTACATATCGAAGGCTTTAAAACCGTTTGCTGGAAATGCTTAATTAATGCTATCATTTATGTAATCATTCTGCGGCGTGAGTGTTTGTATTTTTCAATATGTAAATTCAGTGTTTTACAACATTGTGAAGGATTTTTATAATGTATCCTTCATAATGTTGTAATCTGATTACTGAAAAATCTGTTTTCAATGTTGTAAAAGACTTTTACAACATTGTAGAACTCCAAATTTATATTTTAAAAAATGCCGACGCTCATACTAGAGAATGACTCATTAATTATAATTAAGAGGGGATTACCAAGTAGTTAATAAAACTTATTAGATTTCATATATTAGTTGGAAGATTAATGATGATAATAAGAATTGTCTTCAATATGTTGTTAGGTGTTTACCAATGTAATTAAGATTTTAGGTGGACCGATTTCATTAACAATATAGGGTGTTTAGTTAACTCAACTGGTCTTACGTACCCTATTAAATAACTATATAGTATCCGTAGATTATATTAAGTGTAACTTACAACCAATAAAATAGGGTACTGACCCAACTCGACCCACTTACTTGTTACTCATTTCTTAGATGTGGAAAGAAAAGAAGGCTGGCAGCATTGCATACAATTCTGCCTCGAGTAGACGCTGCCATAAGATGGACATTTTTGCTGATTGTAACTCGAGGATTGCCCGTATTAAAGCATCCTTGAGAAATTTGATTCAACTGCATGAATTGACGGCAGTTACGCTATATGCACAAATTGTGAGTATTAAATAAAATAACAACTTCAGAGCAAAGCAAACTAAAGATGTGGTCATCCATGAAGTAGGAGAGTCATAAATTGGTGGCTCTGTTAACGCGACGTCGGTAGCTTCTGTAATTATGAAGCCTTGTACAACAATCTACGTTTCCATTCAATTCATGTAGGCAATTGGAGGAGAGAAGAGAAAAAAAAAATCGTTTCCGTTCTCCTGAAGGGCACATGACCTTTTTTCAGATTTAGAGCCACTTTTCTTGACCTCAATTCCATAACCCAGTTAAGGGTTTTAGGATCAGACCGTTTCGCCAGTTAAGCTATTGGCACCCCTTTAACGTCCCATTAAACCACTTTTGCTTGTTTACAAATTTACCCTTGATGAAATTTACACTTAAAAGACATATACAAGTTTTTTTAAAAAAAAAATTGACAATTTCATAATTTTATTGTAAAATTAATATTATACCTCTAAATTATTATGGCTGCATTATTGTTTTATCTTTTTCACATGGACCGATTGCTTAAAGTGGCCAAGATTCACAATCACTATCCAGATTTTCGTCCTTCTCAATGATTGTTGAGAAATTATGGGAAAATTACAATATGCTTATTAAATTCAAATTTATTGCGAACTTGCAATATATAAATACATTTGAATCGACAGCTGCATAATGCTTATAGTCCTACTGGACGTCTTTAATGTTCATTGTATGAATATCACGCCATAAACTTACTTTTCCCATGCTTCAAAACTCTTGGTTAAACTAGTTATCATTTGAGAGGAGATGAACATTTCACAATTCAAAAAAAAAAAAAAAAAAAGTAGATAGACATAATCACACCTATATCGTTTACATGCATATATTTTACATACAATCTATTGCGGTTAATGCAGCAAATCTCATTAATAATATTGCGATTAGGAGAATTGAGATAGAAATCCAGTAATTTTTAGATATTTCAATCGGATGTATTAAGAATAGGGGTTTTAAGAGAATTTAAGAGGGTGCGAACAGTCGAACTCCTCAAATTAACTATGTTTCAAAAAAGAACACTAATAATTTTTGACAACTAAGCGCCTTTTAAGAACTGTAGTGTTCATTAAAGGCTCCCAGATTTTAACCGGTAAGCCAAGCCTAAAAGATGTACTTGTATTTGATTGGACAGTAAATTCTCGAATAAGCAAAATTCCATCTCGAATACAAAGATGCCCTAAACATGCTAGAGATATCCTAATTTAATATGAAACGGAGTTTTTTGGCCCCGCTTTCTCAGCTGGGGCTCTTCGTCTGCCGGTACAAATGAGAAAAAAGTCACAATTACAGTTGGTCTCTTTCAGGACATAACCCAAAATAGAAAGATTTGGTGGAAGCAAATCAAAATGATGTCAGACCAGCAGTTATGAAGATATATCATATTCAACTATAGCATAGGGCATTAACCCCCACAAAAATTCTACTTCGGCCTTCGCCAATTATATAATTGAAAATAATGCATAGCCACTAGCCTCATTGTCGCAGTTACATAGAAATGAAATGTATATTAGAATAACATTATAATAACTCTTTTCTTTTTGGGATTAAGGTCTAGCTCCACTTATTAGTTGACAGCCGTATCAAGACCCGAGACCATGTGTTTAATAAATAAAATTTAAAAAAAAAATCCTTTCTTCCTACACAAGGATTTTGCTATGTTAATTCGTAAGGAGGAATTGTTATGAGTTTATTTATTTATTTTTGGGTACAACAAAGAACTTGTAATCTTTAAAACATCAGCTATGTTATTGCCTAAGATGTGTGGTGGGGCCATGCCAGTAGGATGGGGAACGGGGCCTCGGAACTAGATCAATTATTCAACCATGATGCAACAGCAACACTATTAAGATCTTAAAATAAGGCAAAAATCAAGGATATTAAAGATGCGTGAACTATCTTCTACTCTCCTCTTAATAAAACAAAATGTACAGCACAGGAAAATTGTAATGTCACTGATTATGATGATTCAGTTTAGTGATACATTAAATGGCATACAAACAGCTTTTTTCAAGGAGAAGGAGTATTTGTTAATCTTCCAATTAAAGAAACAGTGCTTGCAATCAAATATGCACTAGAGGTCAATAGACTGTTAACCAAGGCAGATAGAGCTGCTTACTTTGCGCAAAAACTCTGAATTGGCGAGAGAAGCTGAAGGGTAGGCACACAGAGAGAAGTTGAGAATGGTCAAAAATGTGTTGGGTATGGTTGCACGAACTCAAGATTTGCCATCCACGGGTTTAGTGATGGATAACTTTCTCAATTTCCGGTCATAGTTAAGTATGGCACTTACACTCTCAACCACCAAAACAATCTGCAAAAGAAGGCCAAAGCACGCATTATGGAAGAGAAATAAAACTGGAGCAAGTTCTTGGATATATCAGCTGACAAGTGCACTTGAAATATACATATCATGCAGACTTCAGAAGATTTCATGCCCTAAGAAACATGAACATAAATCTATATCTTGGTTGATCCATAAATATACCAATTCAGACCATTTTTTGTGAACTTTTCCCATACAGCTAGAAAAAATAAAATAATAGCCAATTTGCCATAAATGCATAAAACCTAGCATGGCAAATGGAAAAAGTTCCCAGACAAAAATGCGGCTGAAATTTTAAAAGGCCTATGGAACTAAATCACTATTTCATTTTCAGAATTCCCAAAGTCACATATCCTACTTCACCCACCGAGGTTTCATTTTTCATTAAGAGATTTAGCCCATATTGGAATATGAGCCAGCCAAAATTAACAAAATAATTTACATAATTCCATGTAGGAAGTGTGAGAGTGCAGACTCATCATTGTGTTAAGTGATTGAGCAATTTTTTGTCATCAATCTGTTCTGTCTGGAATAATTGTAACATTAACTCTATGTAAACTATTTTTTCCTAATCTACTTATTTCAACAGAACTATTTAAAGTTATCAAGAGTAAACTACCACTAGGCAGATATAAACAAACCTGAAAGCAAGCAAAAGCCATAGCGGTTGCATAATAGAAGTTCGCATTGCCAGTGCCCTGTAAATTTCATCAAGTCAGTATCCAAATGACTGCTTCAACTAATTCGGTCATTTGAGTCAATTAATAAGATTCAACCAAAGGCATACCCTCCATATCCACAGGTTGTGCATCACAGGGCTGAGGAGAGAAACACCGACACATCCCCAGAAGAGGAAGAAAGAGAACTGCAAATCTGCATAAGCATGGAAGACAATGTTTAATATGCCAGACCAAGCCAGAATGTAAATCTACAAGTGACAAAGGAGACCAGATCACTTGCCTGCTAATTCAAAAACAAACCAGCCTAACAAGCCCAAATACAAAGCTGAGTCTCCAACCTAATCACAATTATATCAGAGAGGGATTAACTTAGAAAAATAACACCAAAGAAAGACAGAAACAAAAGCAATTAAAACAAAAGTATATGCAATAGAACCAATTTTGGTCAAAATTAGCAAATCTAAAATTGATCTCAAGGTCGATTCTGAAGTTACGAGTATATAATGTTTGACTTCATCAGAGCAGCTACTACATTATTATGCAATCACAGATAACAATGTCCACCAAAACTGTCCCAGACCAGTTAAAAGTCTGTTCTTCTACTTTATTTGGTGCAAAAATATTTTATTAACAGCACTTTGCAGATTTGGTATGTAAACCAGACATGCTAATAATGAACATCTGATATCTCAAAAGTAAAAACACAATGTGACCTAAAAGAGGCAAAAATCATGAAAATGGGAAGTCTTTTGCTAATCGTTATCCTGGAAACCACTACGGAGTCTAATTGTATTCCAGAAAATATCACCAATGGACGATACTATTGCTTTTCATTTTTTTTTATATAAATCAATATATAGAGAAAGAATTCTGCAACCTATGAATTCTGCTAGTGTTGTCTACAGCTAAATTTTTATACCAGACCAATGCCTTCAAATTGAAATCTTTATTTCTCAAGTACAATCTTAGATGAAACAAATTTTTGGCATGTTTTGTAGTTAATTTCCACAATTAATTTAAGAACTGGCAAAATGATGATACTTGTGCAGATAAGCGTGAACTTACTGAAGGGTAAGATTTCAGCATTGATGAGATAGCAATGTATGCGAAAGCCAGGAAGCAGGGCCGGTGGTTCAGCCTGATGGCTAAGGGCAAAATCATGACTAGAATATTCATATGGAAAACTATCAGAAAGAAATTTCTGAAAAATTCGAAAACTTCTGCAAAGAAGTACCTGCAATAAGGAATCAGGCAGATGAGCTATAATGAAACACCTCAGAGGTAGGAATAAAGTACATCTTTCTAGACACAACAAAATTAAGTTCTAGCTCACCATAAAACACCAATATTTGGAGACAAATCTTCCACCGTGAGAATGAACCCATATGTACTGCAGAAAAAATGCCAGATAATAGGAACAGTTGGAACTTTTATATAGCTATGACAAAAAGAAAAAAGAAGAAACTACAGAGCCAATTTATCTGACTGACAAAAGGATCATGAACTTGATACTAACCGAAAAGAAAATTAACAAATATCAAATCATCATAATACTGGGAACAAATATACTAAACCATGCTATAAAAATTAAACAGTGCAACCAAGGGGAACCAAATGATTGAATTCGTTCTAACTGTTCAAAATGGAGCTCCTCGATAACTAGAACCGACTCTCAAATCTTGGGAAATCAGTATTCATGAAGTTTAGATGAATGTCTCCAAAACTATTGAAAAAGAGGAAATTAGCCCCTTCAAATTAACACACTAAGGAGTTCTGAAGAGAATCAGAGAAATGCAGCGAAGAGCATAGGAACAAATTTCTCAGCATCTGGGTTTCGTAGAATTCAGCTCTTTAACTACAAAACTGAATGCTATAACCCTCAAAAACTTCACAATTCCTCTTTAGCCATTAATTCAGCAACAAAAATAAATGAACAATCACCCATTCAATACTTGTCCTGTTTCTGTTCTTATGAACACCCCTCCTGTTTGTGTTCCTATAGACACCCCTCCAAACTATCTAATCCACCAATTACACATAACCTGCTCTATCTCAAAACAGAGAAAGAAACATTGACCAAAATTTTATGCACACAACTCTTTCTTCAAGAGTGTACATATGTGACTAATCTCACCTCAAGCAGTAACCCAAATTTTTCAAGTTGATTGTATGAACTTAATGAAAAATACTCTTCCATTCACTTCTTATACTGTTATGCACCAGCAAATGCTTTTGATAATTGAAAGAATAATACTGGCCACTGTAATCATGATCAACTTCCTTATTCATACAAGGTAATACATGCTGTATGCAGTATGCATAGCAAACAAGAAACAACTCTTCCCAAGATATCTTATTCCGCATAGAGAAGGTTACTGAAATAGTAGAGATGTCATTAATTATTGGTAATATATTTATACATAATGAAGCAGATGACTATGGCAGAGTGATGTAATATTCAATAAGTACCTTTTAAACATCTCCAACATACCACCATTCTGTTTAACGGATATGCCACATAGTACCAGCACATAGACTGACCAAATAGAAGCCCAGAACAAGAAATGAATAACTGGTTTCCATGAAAAGGTTATTGGTAGCTTTGATTGGTTAAAGAGTTCCTCTTCTTGACAAGAGCTATCACTTGAGGGATTCTTTCCACCCTTGCTGCACCTTCTTTGCAGGAACAATTTCCTAGGAGGAGCATCTGGACCATTTCCTAGTAAAAGAATCAACTGGGACAAAATTAACAATAATTACTACACTAATAGATTGGGGCACATAAGCAAAAAGGAGATTCACAACAGCTCTTCTCATATTTCTTGTAAGATGACATGTTCATCAAAAGATAAAAACCCATACCGGAATTATTAGAACCCCAGGATAAAGAGATAAATGTGTTCCCATGACCCATCCAAAAGCAGCCAAAGGGGGCAATCCTGTGGTCCATCCAAATAAGTTATTCAATCACAGACAAAATAAAAAGAATACAAGGTACTGCACCCAATTACACCGTAATACATCTTCAAGTCAATTTCAACTTATGTCAATCAGCGACATTTTGTTATGGGTGATATTCATGAAATGGCAATCCAAAAGTATTTTATCATGCTCAATACAGAAGAGACAAATCACTTCTTCATTCATCATCCTCAGCATACAATAACAGCCCCAAAAACTCATATCAATATTCCATTACAAATATTTAAGAAAAACAAATCTAAAGTAACAAGAAGAGTTTATGACATAGGCACTCTTTGCAAAAATCTTTAAAATGGAAAAACTAAATGTGGCAGAATAAAGATGAAGAATTGAAAAGGTGTTAGAAAATTAGAAAAAATATATGTGCTGTAATTATATATTAGCTGTAACATAGCTATTTAGGTGCAAATCTATGTATTTTAGGAAAATCTACCTAGAAATTATTCTTTCCTTAAATCAGTGATTTAGTTTCCTGATTTAATGGTTTTATGCGTGCTGTAAATCTCTATAAAAGAACAATCTCAATGACAGAATGATTATTTTGTGCAAACCTATTTTTCAAGTTGCTATCAGAGCAGGAAGAATATCTTGCCGGAATTTCTTTAAAATGGCATTGCTGAGCATAAGAACAAGCACTTGTTAGAAGTAGCTAGAGCCATGATATTTTATATGAATGTTCCAAAGTATCTATAGGGTGATGCTATACTGACAGCTTCGTATCTCATTACCAGGATGCCTACCAAAGTTTTACAATATATCACCCCGTTGGATTGCTTAAAAAGGTATTCCCAGAATCTAGAATCAATTCTGACTTACCTTTGAAAATATTTGACTGCACAGCATATGTGCACACTCCAAAGAGGCTAAGGTCTAAATTAGATCCAAGAGCTGAAAAATGTGTTTTTATAGGGTATGCACCCAATTAAAAAGGTTACAAATGCTTTAATCCCCTTACAAAACCTTTTTTTGTCACTATGGATGTTTCTTTCATGGAAAATACATCATACTTTACCAAAAATTGCCTTCAGGGGGAGAAGATAGTTGAACCAAATCTTTGGGAAATTGCTGAACCCTTACCTAGCACACTACTTGATACCTTTTTTGAAAAAGAAATCTTGGAAACTAGGCCTAAAGAAACCGAATCTGACATTGGTCTGACAGAAAAAGAAATACTACGAATGGAAAAAAATAGAAACAATCTTGAGCCTGTGGTTTAGTCTAGGAAAGGTGTCCTTAGAGGTGGTAGAGACCAGGCCATTATCCTAGCACGTGGTCAACCGGAAGCCCTAAGCAATGGTCATCCAAATGCCTCAGGTAATCCTTCTTCTGTTCCTTCCTCTTCCTTTCCTATTACTGACTTAAACTTACCATTACGATCAGATTCTAGGGAAGAGAACTCTGCACCTGAATCTATTTTGGAACCAGCCCCAGTTATCCTTGAACAGAATCTTGATCTTGACCTCCCCATTGCCCTTAGAAAGGGAACCCGAACTTGCACCAAACATCCTATTGCCAAATATATTTCCTATCAAAACTTTAATGACAATTATAGAGCTTTCACTACAAACATTTCAAAACTTGTTGTGCCTAGAAATATTCAGGAAGCATTTGGTGATCCGAATTGGAGGTTGGCTGTGTTTGAAGAGATGAATGCCTTGAAGAAGAATGATACTTGGGAGATGGTAGAATTACCGAAGGAAAAAAAGGTTGTGGGGTGCAAATGGGTGTTTACTATCAAGAGTAAGGCAGATGGGAGTGTCGAGAGATACAAAGCCCGTCTTGTTGCAAAAGGTTTTACTCAAACCTATGGGATAGACTACCAAGAGACCTTTGCTCCGGTAGCTAAAATCAACTCAATTAGGGTCCTGTTGTTTCTTACTGTTAACTTTAATTGGCGCTTACACCAATTGGACGTTAAAAATGCTTTCCTTAATGGAGACCTTGAGGAGGAGGTATATATGAGTTCCCCACCAGGCTTTGAAGAAGGTGTGGAAATGAGAGAGTGTGTAGATTGAAAAAGTCCTTGTATCGACTTAAACAGTCACCAAAGAGCTTGGTTTGAGCGCTTTGGTAAGGTGATAAAGCGCTATGGATATATTCAAAGTCAAGCTGATCATACAATGCTTTACAAGCATTCAAATGATGGTAAAATAACTATCTTGATAGTATACGTGGATGATATCGTGTTAACTGGGGATGATTGTGATGAGATAGCAAAGTTAAAAAAGAAACTGGCTGAGGAGTTTGAGATTAAAGATCTCGGGGCATTAAAATACTTTCTTGGGATGGAGTTTGCTAGATCTAGAGAAGGCATTTTTGTAAATCAGAAGAAGTATGTTATTGACTTGTTAAACGAGACAGGTATGCTAGGGTGTAAACCTGCTGAAACCCCTATAGAACCTAATGTGAAGCTGCAACCTGCAGAAGCTGAGAATGTGAAGAATAGGGAGCATTATCAGAGACTTGTTGGGAGATTGATTTATCTATCCCATACACGCACAGATATATCCTTCTCTGTTAGTATGGTTAGCCAGTTTATGCATGCCCCAGGACCGGCACACTTTGAAGCTGTCTACAGAATTTTAAGGTATCTAAAAGGGACACCGGGCAAAGGAATTCTGTTTAAGCCACAAGGACACTTGCAGATTGAAGCCTACACAGACGTAGATTGGGCTGGAAGCATAGTAGACCGAAGATCCACTTATGGATACTGTTCATTTGTAGGTGATAACTTGGTTACATGGAGAAGCAAGAAACAGAATGTGGTCGCTAGGAGCAGTGCTGAGGCTGAATTTAGAGCTGTAGCCCATGGTATTTGTGAGATCATGTGGATTAAGAGGTTGTTGGAAGAGTTAAAAGCGACAAAATCATCTCCTATGAAGTTGTACTGTGACAACAAGGCAACAATCTCAATAGCACACAATCCAGTACTTTATGACCGCACAAAACATGTGGAGGTTGACAAGCATTTCATCAAGGAGAAGATAGATAATGGATTGGTTCATATAGAGTACATTCCTACTGGAGAACAAGTGGCTGATGTCTTTACCAAAGGACTACACACAAAACAGTTCGATTTTCTAGTTTGCAAGCTGGCTATGGAGGATATCTTCAAACCAGCTTGAGGGGGAGTGTTAGAAAATTAGAAAAAATATATGTGCTATAATTATATATTAGCTGCAAATTAGTCATTAGCTGTAACATAGCTATTTAGGTGCAAATCTATGTATTTTAGGAAAATCTACCAAGAAATTATTCTTTCCTTAAATCAGTGATTTAGTTTCCTGATTTAATGGTTTTATGTGTGCTGTAAATCTCTATAAAAGAACAATCTCAATGACAGAATGATTATTCTGTGCAAACCTATTTTTCAAGTAAAGGAATAAATGGAAGTTCTTTAAATAATTAAAATTTATAAGATTCAACAAAAGCCTGGAAGTAAAAATGATATGCACAAACATTAAGTACCCAAGTACCAGACAAAGCTTTGAGATTCTTACTTGTACATGCTCCATAGAGGGATAGTATAACAACCAGATTTTCAATTGGTGATGTTGACAAGCCCACACAGGCTACTATCGTGAATGGGTTCCAGAGGTACACAAGAGCAGCAATATCTCCAGAAGAAAGCATCTCTTCAAGGAAACAAGAAACATGTGAGGAAAGGGGAGCTAGCAGTGGTGGTAGGCGGTTTAAATCAAATTTGAAATTAAGAACTAATAAATACATCTTGAAATAAACAACAGCAACTGATCGGTCATAAGTCAAGCAATCAGCCCTCCACCTCCACCTTCTATATCCAGATAATAACATGATGTGATCAGCCATACTTATATTATAGTTGATTATCACAGGACTTAAAGCCATCTTTTATTTTTGTGATTCTTCAAAGCATTCCTTTTTTTTTTTTAATTCAAAGGTCCTTATCTAAATCAATTTCTTTTTTTTTTAATAAAGTAAAACTCTCATGAGATCCAACGGACACCAAAACTTTAAAAGAAACTAGCATCATGTATATCAAAATACCTGAATTTTTTGACAGCTCAACAAGGTCTAGCGATTTCAAGCTCAGACAAGACGACATCTGAAGAGTCTGACCAGTAGCGCGAATAAGCATTGCACTGACAACATCTGCAAGCAAAAAAAGCAAGCTGTATCCAAATGTGTTGGTTTAACTACATGACTAGTAAGGAAAAAAATAAAAAGAAATGAACAGAACAAAGAAAACCATTCAAAATGGGAATAAACTGCAAAGATCAAACACCCTCAGTGTCCTCAAGGTAATTAAAACCAACTTCAGAAGATATTAAACTTCAGTAAACTAACTTCATTTTTTATTTCTCAAAAAATGTACACACAACAATAGAAGAGCCCAAATCCGGCCATTCAAGGCAAAGAAGCTACTCAGCCGCTTGAACTAAGAGCATTTCACAGATATTTCAGTAGTTTTACATTTATCTTCCATTCTATGCCTAGTCATAAATTTGGTAGATGCATGAAAAATGCAATCAACCTGTTTTACTTAACCTCTAAGAAGAAAATTATTAATATAAATTAACACATAAATTGTCATGTAAACCTTCCAGCTGTACCCAAAATGCTACCAAAAACCTTTAAATGCATTACAAATCCACTTTGTTGACTGAAAATTGTCACTGCAAGTGACAATATGGAGTAAAATTTAATTTTCCTGCACGGCAGTAGAAACAAGTTCTACTTCATGCCATCAAGCACAAATGTAAGAGTACAATCTGAAACACAAAGTCTTAGATTAACTTTCATACCTGCATAGAAGATGATTTGGTTGCCCTTCAATTCTGGATCGTGCCAAAACAAACAAATAAATAAATAAATGAAACTGATCCATGTAGCATTAAGTAAGCTTAATACACTATACAATAGAGAATCCAAAAATAAATGATCGAATCATCATTGTTTAGAACGTAACTAACATCATTATTATCATTGTAGCATTAAGTAAGCTTAATTATTACCTCTTAACAGTGAGTGGCCCAATCAGTGAAAGTAACAACGGAGAACCGTGATACATCGAACCTGCGAAACAAAAACAAATTAACAGCAGTCCTTAAATCAGACAAAAAAATATATATTTGAAAAAAAAAAAGGAATTAGCATACCTGCATATGGAGACATCGATGATTGCTTCAGCCAATAACCTTCAGCCACTACACAATTTACAAGAATAAAAATTCATAAATCTGAATCGAATTCCGAATTTGAGCACGTGAAAAATATTATAGAGAGAGGTAGAGAGAAAAGACTGTACGACGACGGATGCTGGTGACTGGAGTGGCGACTTCGGGGCGAGAAGAAAAGTTGAGATTTTTGGGGAAATAAATTAAGATTAGCCTGAAGATCACTGACGCTGTCACCCAAACCCAAAATGATGACGTTTGCTTGATTTTGGATTTCTTCTCTTCTTTCTTCGTCTCCATTTTTGGGCAAATGTTTGGTCTGGGCTCGAGGAGACTGAGGACGACACTGGGACGACACTGGGAAGAAGCCATTTGAACACGGCAACCATAACGACGTCGTTTGAATCGTGCGGTAGAAACGACACTCTCAGCGTCGTTTAGCTTTTTGCTCGAGGCCACGTTTGTTTGTTACTTTGCTATTGATTTCTTCTCTTCGAAAGTATACCGCCATGTCATCTATATGATGAATATAGAAACGACAACTCATACAATTACTATGTGTCATTCATGCTCCATAAAATGTAAGGTGTGTCATCTGGATGATAGGTTTATGAACAAAATGTCATATAATTTACTCCGAAATAAAAATTTTACGATATATATAATTTATATCATGCCTGAATATATAACCCATGTGTCATCCATATTCCATATATTGTTATAAATTTATGAACTACATATCATTCATCAAAGACCAAAGATTTATTTTCTCTTTTTTCTTTTTTTTTCCAACTTTGTTAAAAAATAATTCAATAAAATTAATGGGTACGACAACGTGAATTCGACTTGATAATGTAAAATTTACATTTAAAATTTTATTATTATAAATAAAATAAATTTTTAAAATATAATAGTTAATAAATTAATATTTAATTAATCAAGTTCAAGCTAAACACAAGATAGTGCTAAATATAATCTAGTGTAATCATATCTTATGAAAATTCTATCTAGAACTTATGTAAATGGGTCTCAGTAATTTGTATGGTGTAAATATCACGAGCAATAGTTCTCTTAAAAAAAAAAAGCATAAGAAAATAAATGTGTATGCATTTAAAGTCTCAAATAGACCTCTTGTAATTGTATGGTTAATGTTGGTAGGAGTCTTTTTCTTAAACTGATGTCACATTTATCTATTAAATATTAAAATTATTTTTACATTCATCATTTAATATATAGGTGGTATATAGTATTAGAACTTAGGTTTGAGCTCAATTATGGAGATCGTTAACATTATTATTATTGTATAACTATAGATTGTAACCATTTGAAACAAAATAAATAAACTAGACCAAGGGCCTAGCTGAATTGTTTTTCAAACAATTTTATTTGATTAATAACTTGAATATGAATCATAAGAGAAAAAAAAAGTTAAAAAAATAATTTAGATTTTGCACAACACTCAAATTTTTTTAAAAATAATCTGATATTTATGTACTAATTAGCCCTGTTTTATTTTTTATTTTTAATTGTTCTGCTGGTTTTCATATATTATTTTTCTTTTGAATATGGTTTATGAGTCTTTAAAAACTAAGATCCGTAGTATAATTAAAAGTTTTAATATAGAGATATGTTTTATTCAGGCCAACGGGGAATTTTATACATATAATTAGGGGCGGGCATGGATTGGTTTGGGTTGGATTTTAAGCCAAACCAACCCAAATATTTTTAATCCAACCCAACCCAAACTATTTGGGTTTGGTTTGAATTTTATTATCAAAATAATTTTTATTTTAATAAAATTTAATTATATCAAAATTATAATTATTATTAATTATTAAATTGATATTAAAATATAAAAAAATATAGTGGATAAAAACTATAAATTTTACAATAACTTAATCCTTAAATTAAAGAATACTAGAAAATCAAAATAAATTTTAATCACAAAAATTATTATTTCTCAATAAATAAGAACGTACACTTTAATAATAAATTTTCACAAACATGACATTAACAATCTAATAATAAAATTTTCCACTTATTATTTATTTAATTATGTAATATTTATTTTTATTTATCGTTTTGGTAGTTTTGCGTTATGTTATCTACTTATACGCTTAATTTTAGGGAGATTGTCAATTTCTCCCCTACAGTAATCAACATATATCATTTTTCCTTCTTCTGTTTTTATAATGGCTAAAAACCCTCATAATAGTATAAGTTTACAATATTACCTTTATTTTCAACTACTCTTTTATTTATATTTATTATAAATTAAATAAATCACATGAATAGAAACTAAATAAAAAATAAAGCATTAAAAATAAGAAATATATGTTTTGATATGAACAAAAAAATTGATAATAATAATTTTTTATACTTATTTATTTTGTGAAAATTTTCTTATAATAAATATATAAGAAAATTATTAGTAAAATGATAAAAACAATTATTATAAGAACACTTGAATGACAAATAAAAATTTATTATAAGATAAATAATAAAATATTTTACCTATACTTTTTACATTTAATTTTAAAATATTACAAAATGTTTATTATAAGAAAATGTTCAAAAAATAAATAATTACAAGAAAAAATTTTATTATTAATTTTTTTGCTCATATCAAAACATATATTTCTTGTTTTAATACTTATTTTTTTTATTTAGTTTCTATTCATGTAATTTATTTAATTTATAATAAATGTAAATAAAAGAGTAGTTAAAAATAAGGATAATATTATAAACTTATGTTGTCATGGGGATTTTGGCCATTTAAAAACAAAAAAGGGGTAAATGGTATATGTTAATTACTGTAAGGGGGAAAGTGGCAATCCCCTTAATTTTATTTACATTATGATATTATATAGTGTGTATGCTTTATGTTTTAATTTCATTATATGGTAAGCAAAGTTTTGTACGGGGCCTAATATGGACATTACATTCAATTATTGACCAAAAATTAGCCGTCATATAGCATATCGGATCCAGTCCAAGCTGAGTTATTATTGATCACTAGTAGAGTCTCCTGCTCTTTCTATGATGATCCTTCCATGTGGGAAGAATTATTTTTGTAAATAAGAAAAAAAATTATGTTATTTACAATAATATTTATTTAATTTAAATTTATTTTTACTATTATTTTCATTTTCTAATTGTTGATAATTGATTACGCTGTAAAAAAATTAATGGTGGTCTTTCACTTATTTGTATTCATTTATTTTGTTTTCATTTATTTCATTTGAAAAATTTGAGTATTGAGATTTTGTCAATGACCCATGGATAAACCATACCCAACCCATAATGAAATGATTTTCTATATAAAACCTATATCTAATCCATTTTCATGATTTACCCAACCCAAACCATTTAATTTGGTTTGGGTTTGGATAAACCCATGGGTTGTGGGTTTATGCCCACCCCTACATATAATATCATTTATTTGATGATTTCATTAAACTCAACATACTTCAAATTGGCACTAAAATGTTTTATGGCTAGTTTTTTAAAAATGTAGAAGTGTGTTACAACAATAATTTTCTCAATACATTTCTATTAGGTGGAACAATTTAATCCCAAAAATTTGATTCTTAAAATCAATTTAAAAATTAAAAAAAATTGAATTAAAACTCATTTTTCTAAAAAAGAATTTCTTCTTTTAATTATTAATGAACGAGTGATTTTAATTAGTATTTTATTACGAAAATACCCATATCATAAGTGATTTTATCGCACAAGTAATTTTATGTTATGGTTATTTTAGTAATAAAAAATAATTAAAATGTGGCGGAAAAGAGCATTTTGTGGGTCCAAACAGCATCATCCTAAAAAAATAAATTTTATTTAACATTATGATTATTTCAGTAATTTGTATTCATCAAACAATTTAACGTAAGATTTATCAAACACATATAACTACTTTTAAAATTCATAGTAATTTTGAAAATAAATTTTACTGAATATTTTATTATTTTTTGTAACTGATTATTTTTACAATACAATTAATAATAATTATTTCGAATTATAAACTTGGTATTTCAATTTATGTAGCATATGAAGCGAGTGATGTGCATTAATAGTTTCTATTCATGATATTTTTATTCATAAATGGAGTATTATTATAATCTAATATATATTTGTGTGCGTATATGTGTGTGTATGTATATGTATGCCCATACTACGAAGATCTTCTAAGAATTGAGATTATAGATGGTCAATTATTCTAAATATCACTAATTAATGGGCATTAAAATTTAATTAACACGATCACATTAATAAGTGATTTTATCATTAGGCGATACCAACCTCACCTCCGTAAGTTAACGGGCAGACCGTCTCTCAATAAAAGGAAACGTAGAACATTGGAGAAGTATTCAAATTACAAAAACACCCATACCCCAAACGCTACCTTATATAAGGTTCCTAAATTTCAACACATATATATTTATCTCTGTTTCTGTTCTTTCTTTCTATAAAAGAAAGCACACAACAGCGGAACAGTGAAAAAGCTTAAAACAATTAAGCTTCAAAAAGAAAATTAAAATAAAAATTTTCCCGGAAAATGGTGAGACCTAATCAAGAAGCAATCGACACCTTCATTAGCATCACAGGTGCCACTGAATCGGTCGCGGTGCAAAAGCTAGAGGTATATTAAAAAAAAAAACTGTAATTTTTAGCTAAATTTCAGAATTTTTATTCGCTTTTTATGTATTTTGATTGCAATTGTGGAGTTAATTGATTTTCAGTTGATTGATGATGTAATCTACGCGAAACTAGGGTTAATGTTTGTATTTCGTGTATTTTTGGACTTTAATTTGCTTAACTTTCGTTGATGTATGATGACCAATGCTTTAATTTTAGGGTTTTCACTTTATATATTGATAAAAGTCGTAATATTTAAACCTTTGTAGGAGAATTATTTTAGGTTCTCTGAAATTGGTGAATTTTGTTTTTGGTTCTTGAGTTTAAGTTTATTAGAAATGAAATTAACGTGGAATTTGTTACTCTGATTGGTACTTCTTTTATGTTTGTTTACATATATCATTGGCTGTACTTGTTCTTGTGCCATTTTTGAATGAACATTAGTGTTTTTTGTGTTGATCAGAGTACTCTTCGTTCATTTAATACCCGCATGGAACCATGTGAGTTAAATAAAATCTAAGAAACAAAATTCATTGTTTATAACTAGGCTTGGTGAAGAATTTAAATAGATTTTTTTTTAATAAATTAAAGTGCAAATGTGGAAGAATTGTGTTGAGCTGACGTATGCCAAATTTGGTTATATTTGGACGGCATATTTGTCAGATGGATGAATCCTAGTCCAATACGAGTAATGCCAAGATTACAGCAAGAAAATTTCCTGCACATTGTAAATTCTCTGGAGTAGCTAAGTGCTTGGTATTATGCTGCCCATTGGGGTTAGCTTTTGAGGATGGATACTTGTACGGCTGTGTGCCTGATAGTAATCTTGTAGAATTGTTTGCTGAAATTTAGTTTTCTTTACTGCTGATTTATCTGTTATTCTTCCTTGAAATCAGGAGCACAGTGGTGATCTGAATGCAGCTGTGAATGCACATTTTAGCGAAGGAGATAGAAACACGTCTCTGAACGCGTCTGTCATTCTTCCTTTGAATTGATTTGTTTTCCCATTTATACGCCCTCTTTGTTATTTTTAATTATTATTGAATTATAAAGAAGAAATGCTTTACATTTTTAATTTCTAGTACTCATCTTATGCAGTTGACTCCTCTCCTCCCGGTTGTTACGTGTTTAGAAAATAATGTTTTTATCAGAAATAACATCTAATTTTATGTTCCATCTTTTAAAATTCTTAGTCTTCTTAAATTTTTTATTTATTAATGATACGCCTTTATGCGATTTGCAATTTTCAGCACCCATCAATCATCTGTTCCAGCACCTCAAACTGATTTTATGGACATAGATGATCCCATTGAATCTGTGCCCCGAGAGCCTCCACTGTCATTTCTATCTGGATCTAGAACTTTAAATCCATTCTCACTGCTTGATCCAAGCAGTCGTAGAAGGTTCTTTGATGGTGCCTCTGATTTTATGAGCCGTGAACCTCATGTTACCCATCCTAGAGAGGTTAGAGAGATCCCCATAGAGGTTAGAGATGGCGGCGATCCATCTGGTCATGCCCCTACCATCGAGGATGTCACTGAATCTGCAAATACACATGGCCCTGATAACCGAGGGACAGCCATAATTGATGAAGTGGATGAGGATATTCCAGCTCCTCCTGCTGCACAGTCTACACTGCGAAATGATGGGCGTAGCAGTCCCACTGCTCCTGCATTTGATAATTTGGCAGACTATAGCAATGACATAGAAGAAGAAATGATTCGAGCTGCCATTGAGGCCTCAAAACGGGAGGCTGATGTATAGGCTTCTAAACAACAGCTTGATTCACATTATGAATGTTTCAGTACCATTTGTCATTTACATTGTTTTCTTGATTTTGGTACCAATAGACACTAAATCACTTTCTTCTTAATGCAGAATGTAAGTGGTGCTGGGACTGAGCATAGGCAACCACACTTGGAGGATGCCGATCTGGCACATGCAGTTTCATTGTCATTAAGGGTAAGCTTTTGTTTTACATTTATCTTTCCTTCACAAGCGCCTCATTTTTCTCACTTTACAAGAACTGGATAACTGGATTCAGACAGCAGAGCAAGAGAAAGCACAGCGTGAGCTAGGTGGGGATGTTGGGGCATCAGTAGCAGGAGCTTCCAAGCCATCTGAGATGGAGCTGGGAAAAGTGGCAACATCAAATGGGAGGTATTCTTTGAACTGTTAATTTTGGTGTTATGTGTGTTCTCTGATTACTGATTGTGTGTGCATGTGGCATCCTTCTGTTGTCCTGGCCATAGCGAAGGGTGGTGATTTATACTTTATACTTATTTGATGTGTTTTCTGCTCTTTGAGGCAAGAATTTTATGAGGATACCTTGTTCAACTTAGGTTGGAGGGAGGAAGCTTATCCATCCAAGAAGAGACTGAAGATGTGGAGGAGCAGCCTCTTGTTAGGCACAGGTCCATACATACGTCTTCGGGTTCTGGGGAATCTGACAAGGAAGTTGGGGTTACTGAGGTCAGCCCACCTCCAAGTCCTGGACAGCCTGATGTCAGCAATCAACCACAGCACAACGGAAATGCATTTCCTTCAGATGAGGTATCTTCCCTGCATATTTCTTATCGAGAAAGTTCAACTCACATATGTTTATTATTCTTAGCCCAAAATTTTATGCCAACTAATATATTTGACACATTCACTTGACTAAATTAGTGGGGTGGCATCTCTTCCGAGGAGCATGATGAAGCAGTTATGCTTGAGGCTGCAATGTTTGGTGGAATACCTGAAAGTGGATACCGTTTTCCGTATGCACCTCATCAGTACATGCAACCTGAGGGCTCTTATCCTCGGCGAGTACCTCGTCCTCCATCACCCTCATTGGAAGCTCAGCGCCTGATACGGGAGCAGCAGGTCTGAATTTTGGGCCTCAAGACCAAATAATAAAGTTCTAATCTCTGTCTGTGGTGTCACTGAACTGCTGCGTACTTCACTCGTGCAGGATGATGAATATCTTGCATCATTGCAAGCAGACAGAGAAAAAGCTGAAGCTCGCCGTCTAATGGAGGAAGAAGCAAGAAATGCTGCTCTTGCTGAGGAAAGAAGAAAAGAGGAAGAAACCCGTCGGAAAATGGAGGAGCAGCAGGTACTTTGTTATTGAATTATTTTTTTCCTTTTCATGGTCAAACTGTTTTTTTCTCCTTTTTTTTATTTTCTCATGTTGCTAGTATTATCTAGTAGTATTGAAAGTTTTTGCATTTGACCCTTTTTCTTTATTTATTTATATATTCTTTGGGTACATCAACCACATATTTGGTCTTTGGTAGTTGAAAGTCTTCTGTTTCATAGACCTATTTATCTTATGGTGGACATAACTAAATCCAGCTAAGAAGTACCATTCTGAATTTGTATGTTTTGTCTATTGGAGTGGATGTTACTTTTAAATAGTTTTAAACACTTCACAGATGCGCAATGAACTTTTTGCTGGCAGGAATATGAAAGACAATTAGCAGCAAAAGAAGCGTCATTGCCTCAGGAGCCAGCCCCAGATGATGAAAATGCTGTGACCCTTCTGGTGCGGATGCCAGATGGCAGTCGTCGTGGTCGCCGATTCCTTAAGTCCAACAAGCTGCAGGTAAGATCTGTGTAGAAAATCTGCTTACTTTCAATTTGTCCCTCTGCCCAACAACTTCATTGTGAAAAATATTTCTTTGCAGTCTCTTTTTGACTATATAGATGTTGGAAGAGGAATCAAAGCAGGCACCTACAGACTGGTAATGTTCAAACCATCCATATTCTACCTAACAAAATTAAATTTATTCAATTATTCCCCACGGATTAATTGAGGTGATTTACAGATAAGAGACCTGTAATTCTGAATTATTTAGTGTAATTGCTTCAATAGGTGAGGCCATACCCAAGGCGTGCTTTCAGTGATGGGGAGAGTGCTTTGACTCTCAATGAACTTGGGCTGACGAGCAAGCAGGAAGCTTTGTTTCTGGAGTTGGTCTAGACTCCATTGTGTAGAAAGTTATAATTTAGTTTATTTAGATACAATTTGGTGAATGAGCTGTGGGACGCCGAAGGAGCTATACTGCTGCTATACAGGACCCCCGCTAAATTTTATATCTTATTTACATGCATAAATTAAGATGTGTCTTCACCATCCATTTAAATATTATTCTCTTAACATATATGAGTTTTAATGTGACTTTTTTTTTTTTTTTTTAATTTATGATTGAAATTTTGGCTTGAACTATTGTGTATAGAATGATTATTCATCTCAAAGATGAGTGCCCAGGACGGAACTAAACACTTCAATAAGTAATAATTTAAAAACAACAAATACAAGATGACAAATAGCAAACAAGCAGATCATCGGCGAATTGAGTGACTTCTTGATCTTTGATTCAATTTGCTTGACCATTAGCTATCGGTGCTTGGCGTTTGTTTGGATTCTACCGCATTTTGTTAGCACTTATAGCTTCCTAGAACTTTCACCAATTTTAGCAAAAGGATTATTTACCCTCTTCAACCGTTGGAAGATGGCTACAAAAGGGGTACAAATTTACTTGCGTGCAATCATGATTTTCACCTTTCGTTGTAAGATACCCTTTCTTCTTTTTTCACTAGGCTGTAACAAAGTAACTTTGAAAATTTGCAAAACTTCCAATATTATTTTTGTTAAATAAAATAACTTCAATAATATATTAGAATTCACAAACTATATATGTGTGTGTAATTTTTCTCTGAACCAAAAATATTTTTATTTTAATAAAGTTTGGATGTTATTAATAGATAAAAAAATATTTTAATGTATTAATAAAAAAAAGTACAATTTTCAATACCTTCAAATATATGATTTTTATATATATCCTCACTTTAAAATATGGATATCCTGAAAAGATCTGTCAAAAAGCAAAGCAAAACATCCGAATTAGTTACTCCTATTGTGGGTTCGCCTGAATTTGTTCCCCTTCTCTGGCAAACGATTTCTTGAAGCCACATGTGGGCCTAAAGTACTCTGAGCTCAAGTCCAAGAATAAAAGAGGATGCTATTCCTGGTTCCACGTGGCAGATTGTTATTCCACGCAGAAAGACCAAAAACCTCAGTCGTAGTTCGGTCAAATCACACTTCAGAAAATCTCACTTTTTTTTTTTTTTTTTTCTCTAATGGCGGCTTGTTATGCGCCACGTTTCTTAAAGTGGAAAAGTTAAGGAAGTTAACAAAAAGAAAAAGAAAATGCAAGTACTGATACCAATTATCAACAAAAAAACAAAACATTAAAAAAGAAAAAAAGAAAATTGATGATGTAACCCAACGGTCGAGTGAACGGATATCAGGAGACAGGCACGTGCATCCTACGTGAACGGCAACGCAATAGGGAGCCCTATTTTCTCCCCCTAGATAAAAGAATAAAACCGAGTCCGTACACCAACTCCCACTCCCCCCCCCCCTCACTCTCTCCCCCAACGGTCATATTTCACCGACATATCCCAACGGTCACTTAGATTCGCGATCTCCGCCGTCGGATCAAAATCCAACGGTATAGAAACGAAGTTCCCCATACATTTCTCGAACATCCTCTTTTTCATTTTTCTCATATCAAAGACTAAGGAGACAGGACCTAAAAAGAGCAATGATCAAGACAGCCTCCATTGGAAGTGGTAGTTAATAGGCTTTATAGTTACAGTATAGTTTTACGCATTATAGTACAGAGTTAGTGTATTAGTAGAGCAAACCAAAAAAGAAGAAACGCGAAAAGGGTGATTGGTATTGTATTACTATATAAAAACACAAATGGTTCATGGGTTATGGTTCTTTTGGGAAGTGAGCGAGTGCGTTTGAGAGAGGTATGGAATTCAACTGCTCCTTTTGATCGGCTGGGGTTTGTTTGTTTTACTTGTGTTTGATTCAGCTCTTTAGCTACCATGGAGTTGTTGTTGGCTTCAAATGCTGTTCTGGCTGTCGAGTTTTTTATGAGTTTCAGCTACCATTTTGAGCAAGTATGTGTTTATTCTGCTTCCTTCCACAATTTGCATTCGTCTGTGAAGAAACAATGAGTTGTTTGTGAATGTTGTGGAATCCGATGATTGTTTTATTACAGGTGTTTGATTTAGTATTGGATTCTTTGATTCTTTTGGGGGTGGGATAATTCTTTCTTTTTCTTTTTCTTTTTTCCATTGTTTTTTTAAGCATATTCTTGTTCATTCATTGCACACTTATTCATATAGGAACACTGAAATTTGTTTCATATCTTTTTCTTAATTTTGTTTATTCATCGGATTCCTGTTGTTTCAGTTCTTGAAAATTCACACACTCACTTAGTCTATCTCTCTAGGTTTATATTGTTACATTTACTTCCTAGGCCATAATATCAAAACATATAAGAATTTGCACAGTAAAAACTCATATATTGCATAGCTAATACAGAAATTATAGAACCAAAGAGAGATAGGAAGTTTAAACAGAAAATAGGTTGGGTGGGTGAATTTAAGTTGAAAAGAACAAAACACAAAAAGATTGAAAATAGGAAGGATATAGAGGATGTTGGCTGGGTGTTCTAGTTCCACATTGTTGTCACCGAGGCATCGATTGAGGAGTGAAGCATCTGCACAATTTCCAGCTTGCCATTTTCAGTTGCCGTCAATGGGCACACAGAGACTGGACTTGCCATGTAGCTTTTCTCGAAAAGACTCGTCGCGCTCCCAGCCCATTAGGCCTGTTGGCCTCTCTGTAGAGAAGCCAATTGAGCCTAAGACAAGCGCTTGTTCTCTCAAACAGAACGTCCGTCTTCCACCTTTGGCAACGAGCACGCAGAGGGAGATCAAAGATGAGTTTTGGGAGAAGGGTAAGAGTCTGAAGAGGTTTGCAGAAGGAGGTTTGGTTGACGAGTCTTGCATTAACAGGGCTAAAAGGAAAAAGGGTAGCAGTGGTGATAATGATGGGAAAAATGATGATATTCATGAAGGTGGTGGTGATAGTTTGAGTTTAGGTCAATTGGGTACCGGGAACTTTTGGTTTCAGCCTAGTTTCACAGGCCAAAATGTCCCTCAAGTTCCTTTTACTTTGACCTGCTCAGGAGAGAAAGACAGGGTTTGTTATGTGCCTGGTGAATTTATTTCACCACCTTTGCCACTGTCAAACAATCCTTGGGTGGAATCGGTTATAACTGAGATCACAGATTTGGGTGAAAAAGACGGTGATGAGACTAGCCATAGGTTGGCAAAGGAGGTTTCGGCTTCAAGTACCTCATCAGAGAGTGGGAGCTTGGCTCTTAGGCTACATGAGAATCCTGTGGAGCATGATGTTGGTAATGGGTCTAGGAATCCATATCCTCATCAAGGTGGTGTGGAAGCTAGCGAGGAGGGTACCAACCAAGGGGAGAATGGATTTGAGCTTGTCAGATTACTTACAGATTGTGTGGAAGCAATTGGGTCGAGGAATATCCCTGCTGTCAACCATTTTATTGCCAAGTTGGGTGATGTTGCTTCTCCGAGAGGAAGCCCTATTAGTCGCCTGACAGCTTACTACACTGAAGCTTTGGCTCTTCGTGTCTCAAGGCTTTGGCCTCATACTTTTCATATTACCCCTCCTCGAGATTTTGATCGGGTTGATGATGATTCGGGGGCTGCACTGAGGCTTTTGAACCAGGCGACTCCAATTCCGAAATTCATTCATTTCACAGCAAATGAGATGCTGCTGAGAGCTTTTGACGGGAAAGACAGGGTTCACATCATTGATTTTGACATTAAGCAAGGACTTCAGTGGCCTAGTTTTTTTCAGAGCCTAGCCTCCAGGCCTAACCCTCCAAGCCATGT
Organism: Citrus x clementina; assembly: GCF_000493195.1. NCBI lineage: Eukaryota > Viridiplantae > Streptophyta > Magnoliopsida > Sapindales > Rutaceae > Citrus > Citrus x clementina. Next base: position 6,937,620 of record NW_006262339.1, on the reverse strand, counting down.
TAGAATCACTGGTATCGGTGAGTCCAAACAAGAATTAAACGAAACGGGAGATAGACTTTCCGGATTTGCTGAGGCACTGAATTTGCCTTTTGAGTTCCATCCGGTTGTGGACAGGTTAGAAGATGTGAGGCTGTGGATGCTTCATGTGAAGGAGAAGGAGAGCGTGGCGGTGAATTGTATCTTTCAGTTGCATAAGACGCTGTATAGTGGGAATGGAGGAGTACTCAGGGATTTTTTGGGACTTATTCGGAGCACAAACCCGACAATAGTCCTTATGGCAGAGCAAGAAGCCGAGCACAATTCCCCTTTCTTGGAGACCAGAGTTTCCAATTCATTGAGATACTACAGTGCTTTATTTGATTTGATCGATTACTGTCTCCCATTAGACAGTCCAGTTAGGATCAAGATAGAAGAGATGTTTGCAAGGGAAGTTAGAAGTATTGTTGCTTGCGAAGGAAGTGACCGGTTAGAAAGGCACGAGAGTTTTGAGAACTGGAGGAGGATGATGGAGCAAGGAGGGTTTCGATGCATGGGGATCAGCGAGAGGGAGATGCTTCAGAGTCAAATGCTACTGAAGATGTACTCTTGCGAGAATTATGGTGTTAAGAAGCAAGGACAGGATGGAGCGGCGGTTACCCTAAGCTGGATAGATCAGCCTCTTTATACAGTCTCGGCGTGGGTACCTGTTGATGTTGCAGGCGGTTCATCCTCATTCTCTCAGCCAAGCTGATTGCTGCGGGGTTTCTTTTTTCTTCACACACACACCATTAGTTTTCATTCCATCCTAGCATACAGAAAGAGACACTAAAATTCTTTGTAGGTAGAGAAATCTGTCATTATTCTTTCATTCTTTCGTTGCAGATAAGATTTTTCAATCCTGATAGGGTCATTTGTATGAATACAGTAGCTTCATTCATACTGATTCAGTTCTTTGCAGGTCAGGTCTAGGCTTTCATTATTGATGTCAAGTTGCATTTATTCTTTAATTCTTTATGTATGATGATGACAATTTGTCCTTGTTATTAGATTTATGAGCAATGTATCCAGAAATTGTATCTTTATAGATAGATGAAAAGATTTGTTGAGTTGTTTTTTATATTATGACTGGAAAATATATCTGTTAGCATTGGAAATCATTTTCTGTCGACTTGATTTGAGACACAACATGAACAAAAATACAAGATAAGATAAAACACGAAGCAAGGTGATCAATTAGAAAGATCTGGAAATGTACAGAACCATTTTCCTTTTCCATTGGCAACATTTATTTACATAGAACTCTCGATTTAATGGTTTAACTATTCGTTACAGTCTTATATCAAGCCCTCTTCAACGAATTTAATCAGTAAGGAATTGTGAATGTTATTTTTCCGTACGTACGGCCACACATATTTTCTTTGTGCCGTGATAAAAACAGAACAAGCATTTTCGAAAAAATACTCTTTCAACAAAGTTGATAAAAAAAATCACACGCGTCCAAACATATTTTTAATATTTCTTACTTCCTGTACTGATAAATCTATATGAAAATATGATATCTATCATAAATGGCTGTGATTGCTGTCCAATAAATAATAATAATATCCAAACATATAATAATCAGACATATTGCAATTGTTTACGTTTGAATTTTCCCTTTTTTTTTGGGTTCAATTTAATGCATTTTAATGGGTTCATTGAATAAAACATGTCTTCATAAAAACTTGCAATAGTAAGGTCATATTATATACATTTGAGGTAACCGTGTGAAGTGAAAATTAAATAAATTTTAATTTTGAATAGAGGAAATGAATTTCTAAAAATAATTTCATCATAATTCTATCTGGACTCGTCTTGATGAAGGCATGTTCAAGTCGATCCGATGATCAAAACGATCCGTATCTAAACAAAGAAAAAAAATCTACTTCGCAACACGTACTGAAAGACTCAAATCCTCGACCTCAATAATCAAACAAAGAAATTACAACTATTAGTAAAATGAGTGGTGGTTATCCACTCTTATTATGTGTTTGCTGTACTTTGAATTTACTAACATTTATATATGTTTGCATTCAATGTAACCTTATCAAGGAATGGCAACTATAGAAAGATATTTGATAATGTTTGACTATCTTAATTTCACAAGACTAATCTTTTATACATAAAAATATAAAGAGATGTCCCAGACATTTTATGTGCTCTCGAAAATGAAAAACAAGACCCCTCGTGCATTGACGACAATATATCTTATCATCATCTTCGTCTTGTGTGCAAACCAAAATTACACATTGGTTCAGGCAGATCTAATAGAAGAAACTTGCTATAAAATCTTTTTTCTGAGTGACGCATGTGTGATGTTTCTGAGATCAGACGGTCGTAGTTACAGAGCCAGTGATGTCAAAGGGCTTGCTCGTATCATGCTGGACAAAACTATAGCCAAAGCTACAGACACCATTCAGTTGATGGAAAAGTTGGAAGGTGAGGCCACTGATCCAGAGCTGAAGGGTTATCTTTCACTGTGCCTATGTTTTTACGTAGGAGCAGTTGAAGATTATTTTCAAAAATCCTTGGAGAACTTGGATACGAACTCTTTTCTGGAGGCTGCACGGCTTGCAGGTTATGGAGCTAAGAAGGCTCAGAACCTTGCATCATTGGGATTTGATAGCTCCTCAACTGTATGGAAGAAGAGTAAAGATTTAGAAAATTTAGGATTTGTAACCCAAGGAATTATAGCACTTTTGACTTGATAAATGATGTAGCTATTTGGTGCTGTTGACATATTCAAGTATGTATCAGCAAATTTCAATCAATGAAAGTGTCAGATTTTTGAGGCTTGTTTTGGGGATCACTCTGTAAACCACTGCTTTTTGTAGAACAATTATTTTTCAGAAAAAAAAAAGAATTTAAACAAGAAGGTGCTGAGATATCCTACCTCATAAAATGGAGTATAAAAAAGAGTCTAGACATTTTCCTCATAATATACTTAATCCTCATTTCCTTTATCGTTATCTAATTTTTATTATAATTTAAAACAAATAGTGATAAAAATATAAATTTAAAGTCAAACATTTTTTTATAAAAAAAAAAAAAATCAGTTGATTAGTCGAACCAATGTTTGAGAAAATGAAAAAAAAAATTAAAATTATCGAATTCGACGATTTAATTAAAAAACTATAACACGGTCGACTAATCCTTAGCCGTTTAAAAGCATGATGTATCGTATAATTTTTACCCCGGTGCAAGGCCTATATGCTTGTCGTTTGTTTATCAAACAAATAAGCGATTTGTCGTCTGTTTTAGTTAGAACAAGCTGTTGTGTCGGTTTCGTAGTCTCTCAAGATACGATCTGTCGCCAGCGTCGGGCGAAATAAAACCCTTGTAGCCCAAGCTTAAACATCAGCAGACAGCAGCAGCAAAAAATGTCTTGCAAGTTATTTAGAAGTATACACCATCAATAAAGTATTGAGTTTTTTTTTTTGGTCTTAATTACGATTATTAGCGATGTCACATTTAGTAACATTGTTACTGTAGAATGTCGCAGGAAACATTAATACAACGCTTTTGGTTTAATGATATCATGAGATAATTGTATTGTAGCAAATTCAACATCTGTAACTGTATGTACTTATTGTGCCTAAAATGTGAGGCCAGCACCGGCCTAGGGCTCTTGCGCACTAATGATCATCTCGGTTTGTTCATTTCCAGATAGAGACGGGCTGGCCCAACCCAATAATAGTCCACCTCTGTATAAATAGGCTATAATTATTATGCGTAGAATATTATTACTTACGACTAATTGTCTACTTAAAAAGTCGAGATTCAAAAATATATCGATGATGAACCATATTATATGTCATTCGTTTATTAGTAATTTAATGTTATGAAATTAAATTGGAAAATTATCTCACTAATGATGATATGAAACGTCATTATTATTCTTTATTTGTTTTTCATCTCTTGGCCTTAAATTAATTATGCCCAAAGACATAGTACGAGTGTCCTGTGTAAGATTTTTAACAGCCAATGCTGTGAAAATTCCTACAAATCTTCGTGTTAGTTAAAAGGAAAAAAGAACGCCAACAACCCTTTTAGTTTGAGAAAATGATCACGGAAATTCCCTTATTTTTTTAGAAATGGACTCACAAACTCTTGTTTACGATACATGAATCCTTCTTTGTGCTTGGAAATGATTGTACAAATCACCTATAAACCCCCCTTTTATGTTCAAAAAAATGTTGGAAAAGACCTCCATAGTTTGTCTAAAAGAGAATATGTGTATCCATAAAGGTGTCTTTGTGATTATTTATAAAAACATGGGGTCTCATGACCATTTTATCAAGAGTGATCCTAAGTTAACTTAGTTGGAATATTTACTTTGTGTCCTAACCAATGCATCAACAATAGAAATTCATTATTTAAATTAAAAATGATAAAGTATAATAATTATTTATCATTTGAACCAATAAGATAATTACACATCATTTGTCACATCAATTGAGATACAAACTAAATATCCTAATTAAGTATGAATAGCATTATTGTTTCATCGAACCATGAAGGTGATAGTGTCATTTTTCCCAATTAGAAACAAAAAGACTGCAGCTGAATGCTAAATCTAGTCTCTAACTTGATTCCCAAGTTAACACTTCACTTTTACAATCTATTTGGTTTATTTGACTGTCTATATTTTGATAATGAGGAGCATTGAAAATTTTCTATGAAAGATAAACATTTGAGATACTCTCATAAATACAAAATTGTGGGATTTATTACAATTTGCAGATATGGACTTTAAAATATTACATACCAAATATCTCATATACAGCTAACTTTACTAGATATAATCATTCTCTCTATGACTCTATCTATATAAATTATATGGTACAAAATTGTGGAATTTATTTTTCGTCCATAAATTGAGCAGATTGTAAAAGGGGTAAATATGAGATTAGTATTCGTTTAGTCCCTATTTTTTAGAAGTACCTCAAAACATCCCTACCATAATGCCATTAAACTATTGACACACTTGTCATTACTTTTTGTTCATTTTGCTTGCTTTTACAATATTAACCTCTTACAATAATTTTTCTTTTTTTTTGGACATTAATAAAAAAAATTAAATTTCCTAATTTCTAATTTAACCCCAAAAATAAAATAAAAATAATAATATATATTAATTTTTGTGGAACACTCTGCTGAGGAGCCAATATATTAATTTTTGTATAAAACAAAATAAAAGCAAAACGAAAATGAATATATATTTTCTTTGTTTATATTTTATTTTCTTGGGTTAAATTGGTAATTTAATTTTTTTTTTCTTTTTAT